>NC_045559.1:90527160-90798574 GCF_009819795.1 Aythya fuligula | reverse complement strand
AAGTGAGACATGGGCAGGCTAAGGATTATCTGAAGGTTACCCCAAAGGTCTACTGGGGACCAAGAACTTTACACCCTAGAGTCCTAACCTACAGCTACTGTTAGCTACTTCTCCCTCAACCAGGGGTGCCCTTTCCTCACTATATTTAGTAAGATATATTTATCACGGGAGGTAACAAAATGCACGGCGACACCAAACATGTCATGTCAATGAAGAGCGTGAGGTCTCATGGAAACCATAAAGATTGAGTATGGAGGGCATAAGACAGAAGGGGTTGAATTTGGGAGGCTGAGGGAAGGGGTGAGAAAGAGAGTCTTCAGCCCATCCAAGGCTTACACTAGCATCCTTGTTCTGTAAATGACAAATATTTATGAGTGCCTTTGAACAAGTAGATCTTCCCTCAGTCCACCTACAGGATGACACCAGAAGTTATTCAGTTAGTTCAAATGACATTAGCCTTCACCACAGTTCCACATAGCAGACAATAAATTATTCACCAAGATAGGTCTAAGAAATGCATCAATGTTTGATCAACACGCTTTCTTTAGTAGCACTGTTACCTCAGCCCCACTATTTCAGCAAGTCATGCTCCTCAGTCTGAGGTAAAGCCAAAATGACGATGCATTGCTACTCTTAATTTGGCCTCCTTTTCAAGGGGCCATAGTCCAACTGTGGGACCAGAGCCAGCTTTGCAATGAACATGTGTTGCTGTTGAGTGACCAGAGTGCTCCTTCTCCACAGCCAGTCAAGCTATACAGCAAAAATTTATTGATTTATTTTTAAGACCCTTGCCTTCTTTGCCATGGAAGTTGGAAGAGAGCACATACAAGTACTCTCTCCTAAGGACCATTAACATCCACTTAAAGACCACTAACAGATTTCTCTGAAAGCTGAGGGCTGACCCAAGAAAAGAATAAAGATTTAGATGTCTTAATCAATCTTAGGATGACAAAGAGACAACAGTATGATACGGACATAGCAAAAGGTGAATATTTACGTTGTGTGGCAGATAGCACTGATAATACCTCACCTCAAATGCTGAATATAAACATTACATAACAAACTCAAACACAGAGAAGGGCTGCTAGTGATCTGAGGAAATAGATCATATTTAGAAAAACAGACTTAAATGCAGCAGCTTCTGTAAATTCAGCAAAATTAAGGCTAAGAGGAAATAATTGCTTTCTGTAAATATATCATAGAAGTAAACACCAAAAGGAAACGAGGTACTTAGTCTAAAGAACAATATCAGTACAAGAAGAGATATAAATACATTTGGCCATAAATTCAAACTGGAAATTAGAAAAAGATTTTCAATCACCAAAATAATTAGGTTCTGCAGCAACTTTCTAAAAGGCAAAGTGCAATCCATCCAGTTTTGGAAAAGGACATGATTAATTTATTAAAAAGATTATATAATTTGTCTACATATGATAGGAGGAACAGCACTTAATGATAATGTTATTTTCCTATGACAGTCTCATAGTTATAGTAGTTGGCTCCTGCCTAAAGACCTGGATTCAGTCCTTACTGCAATCAGAGATGCAGGCTGTGAAGCAAGCCAGTCTAACCAAGGTTTTTACCAACGTTCACAAATCACACTCACAAATATCCTCTCCTTCAGTTTTTGTGAACCTGGGTTCTAATTTGCAGCTGTGAGGAGCAATTACAGCTGCAACTGAAGTCACCAGGAGCCGGGTCTTGAACACACAAAATATGCTCAAGTGCTAAGAACTCAGAAAATATAGGCCCTAATTATCTCAAGGATGGCAACCAAAACAGGTGTCTGTGCTTAGTTTCATACCTGTGCATCCAAGTTCCACATTACTGTAATAGAGATGAGCCCCAACACCTCAAAAATGCTTTGTAACATTAAACAATGTTTTCACGGTGCACAAAGAAGGTGATGGCTAGAAAAAGCTTATGAGAAAAATGAATAATGTCTCTGGGAGATCAGACTTCACACAGCATGTAGTGATTCAGGCTTGAGCCTACACACTGAATAGCAAAATAATAGCAAAAGAAGAATTTCTGCTTTTTCAGTGTGCACAACTCTCCTCTGCGCACTGAACAAGGCAGAATCTGAGGAGAGGGGGACACAGTGTGTGATCATGTAATTAAAGACTATATTATGATGATGATTAAATACTAACATGAATGAGCCGGCTGCTGTTACTGTGTAGGACTGAATGCAAATGATTTTTCTTTTCAAGTTCTGTCTTGGCTAACTGGGGAGAAGAATGGGAAGCACCAGTTCCCTCTCTTCTGTATTCCACATGGCTTTGATTTCCCTTTGTAACTCCTATACTCCCTTCTCTTTTACTGTCCTTGGCTATCTTATCTTTCTGTTTTTGAGAAATAATGCCTTCAAGAGATGTAGCTTAAACTTTATCTTGTAATTGTGTGTGCTCAGCGTTGTAACAGGGTAAAAAAAAAAAAAAAAAGAAAAAAAGAGTTAGTATACTATGCGAGCACTATTGCATTCACCGAAATAACTGTGAAGGCATACTGCTATCATTTGTTCTCTTTAACCTTTATTAAAAATAATAATAATAATAAAAAAAAAAATAGAAATAAATCTATATAAAAGCCATTTCCACTGTATGAGGTTCAAAGAGCATTTAGCTGATGACTGGGTAGCCTGCAGGCTGGACAAGTTGTATATGGGTTTTTATTTTATTTGTAAATTGAATTCTTTAACAACTAGCGTATATGTTTGAGAATATGCCGGGTTTAGGCTGAGAAAGTAAAAATCTCCTTAAAAAGTGATTCTTATTTAACACAATCAGTTGTGGTAAGGAGGGAAGATCCTGCATGGCACCCTTCTGTCAACAAGACACATATGATCACACATACAAGCATTACGGGGGGGGGAGACAAATGCATAAAGGGCCAGATTTATGTAACTTAACCTTTCCACAGCTACTGCAGTGGCGCTCATTTATTTCAAATGTTTCAATCCATTTTTAAATCAGATAAAATCTGAGTGAAGAAATAATGATCTTACTTTCAGAGATGCTGAATACATGACTCTTGATGAACTCAGTGCCAGCTGTTGACACTCAGCAGCACCCTCTCAAAAATCAGCATAAAATACCAACCCTCTGATTTCAGATATGGAGCATTCATCTGGAGAAACAAAGATATTAGTTTTACTCAGTTAATTTGAAAGACAATGTATTTTTGTCTTGCCATACAGATCTGCTTAGAAACAAACACAAAAAAATAAAAAATAAAAAAAAAATTCACCACAATTTGGGGTTATATCAATCTGTTTTCCAATAGATTTCTCCAAAGGGGCTTCTCAGAGACAGCTGAAATATATTTCAAATGTTAAGTTTTATAATGTGAATTAGCCAGTGACAAAGCAAAGGTTTCTGCAAGAAAAATAAATAAACAAATAAATAATAATCTGAGAAATTGTTCAGGTTTTAATTAAAAATCCATTTTTCAAGCGCTTTGTTGAGTAAAACTTGAGTCTGAATAAAATAAATGGAGAAAAATAACACAGAAGAAAAGCATACAGACAAACCTGAACCCCAAATCCTGACAATTCTCCTCCTAACTCTACCAAAAGTGGAATTACAAAAAAGATTTACTCCCAATGGAGTGAACCACAAGAAATAAAAGCAGGTACTTTCCAGAAGAGTGTTGGGGACAAGGATGAGGAAAGGAATACTTGATCAGGGAACACAGAATTGCTGACAAAAATAATAAAGTGTCTTTGTCAGGCAATCAGAGAGGAATTACTTCTTCAGATGTTCATACTGCACCATAATTGAGAGTGCAAAGTAAAAGTAAGAATGATCATTCATTTCCTACTCTGCATACCAAAAACAGTACAAATCAAGTCTAAAGATGCATCCATTGTCCCCATTAGAAGTGAGCTGAGGAGGGAAGGCCAAGGGAAAGGATTAAGCTCCAAACCTCAGGACACTGCACAGAGGTTGCCCCTGGCTAGTTTCTTTTTTTCTCCCTCAATACAAGAGGAAAAGACAGCTAACGTGAACAGCATGTAGAAACACATTGGCTAGAGTAGTAATTTATCAGACAAGAGGCAAGTTTTGAGCTAACAATTAAGCTCATCCCACCAGTTTATGTCTCATAACACAAGAAAATTAAGTCTTTTTTTCTTTGCTTTCTCTCCTCTAGCTTTGTCTACTCATTTGTCTTGCACCTTGTTCTTCAAGGTTTTTTTTTTTCTTTTGCAATCACCAATATGCTTCCACTACTCCCCATTCCACAGCACCTGCTACAGACCATAAAGATATCTGTGCAACAAATTGACAAATCTGTCCATTCAGTGATCACTGCTACTGCCTGGTGAGTTGGGGTAATAAATCATTTTAGCAGATGAATTTGTCATCCAATACTGTAACAGTGTAAGAGCAGCAGAGGCAACAAGCCTCCAGGCAAAGGAACAGTAGCAGAACCTAAATTAAAATCTAAAAGGTAAAATTGCAACAATAAGGAGAATAATAGGAAAAAACATTTTAGATAGCACGTAATCAACGATAATCCCTAAACCTGGTATGGCTGCAATTCAACCGACCCACACATTTTGGCTGATTCTAACCAGTTTCATCCATACTTGGAATGAGCTGAAGCCAAAGCTGAGATGGGAGTGTAATGCTCTTCCCACTCTTTCTACCATTTTGTGGTCATGATGCATTGGTTACCTGTTTCTACCTCTGTGAGTTTAGCCACTGAGAAATACCATTGAGTCTTGGTCATTTTTGTCTTCTCATATGTCAAGTGGTTGAGTGATGCTCTGAATCACAACCCTGGCTGCACATCCAACTGCAGTTTGGTTTCACACCACCTTATTACAGCCTTGCAGTCCCCCAGCTGCAGCAAACGAGCTGGAACCCCAGCCTGAGGTATGCCCTGTGTGCCCTATGTGATGAGGTGGATTTGCACATTTTGGAAATTGCCATGTTTTTTGCTGTACTCTCCCAGGGCTTTCTCACTCGATCAGACAAAAGTTTAAAAAAATAAATAAAATGTAAAAGCTTAAGACAGGAAATGGAGCCTTTTTTTTTTTTTCTACAAGATGACATCCTATATTTTGCCTTAATCATTGCTAAACCACAGTCAGAGCTCAGCATATACAAGAAAAGCCTCGTAGGAGGAAGAATAATCAAACAGCCTTTTCTCTAGGTATACAACATAGCATCAAGTCTGCAGAACAACCCTCTGATGACCCATGTCAGACTTCAACTCGAGAGACAAGCCTCAGCTGTAAAAACCATTCCAGAGGTGTTGAAGTGAAGAAGAGACACCACAAATAGGTCAGACACCTATCCGAATGTTAACAATATGTAATTGTGTATGCAAATGTACTCATCATCAGTACCGCCTACAGAGGTAGAACAAAATGAAGATGTGCATGGCACAAACACACAAAGGAAATAATGAGCTGGTGACAACATGGAAGACCCCCATGCAACAGCCATGCCTGCCTCTTAAGAATGGGATTAAACCCTGATTTTACAGCACCGATTTTTCCCTTTGTGAGCCTGTGGTCAGCAGCGAGACCCCCAGCCCAGGCAGGAGGATGTGTGATGGGTGTTACTGCAGACTGCCTGGCAGGCCAGCCACCTCTGGATTATTTGTTGATAGCTTCTGCAGGTGGCCTTGAAAGGGAAACAGTGCCAACTTCACTAACTGAACTCCTGCACAGATTACTGGATTGGTCTTCATTGTCTGTGCAGGTGGAAAAAAACTTGCAATAAATGCAAAACCCAGGTATTACAGCCTATAAATAGGAATTGCTCTCCTTAAATATCAAAGCTCTAGAGCACGTGACAAACATCATCTCTCCAATCCACAGCTTTATAAGAGGGCAAACAAACAAGAGAGTTACTTCCCAGAGTTACCACAGGTTAGCATAGGGACCTGCGTGTGAGGAATGTTTTAACAATTCGTGTCCATAAAGAACAATTCTGTTTGAAATGTTTGAATCCTGTCTGCCTCTGGGCCCTGCACTGGCAATTCAATGCTTGAACCACAGCTGCAGTGTGTCCCAGTCTCCCCCTCATTCCTCATTCTAGCCAATTTATCACTTCTTAAATTTATGAACCTGTTTGCTTTTGTTATTCCGGACTTCTATTTCTAACACTGCTATAGATGTGTCTGTGAATGGCTGGGGAAGAATGTTTTAATTACCCGTGTGTCTGGGAGTTTCAGAACAACTGATAACAACTAGTGACTGTTATGGGATACTATGTGGATCTTTGGTATCTGGTTAGGGGGGGGGCCGAGAAAGAAGCTGAAAAGCGGCTGGGAGACAAGATTTGAAGAAGGTGTTTTGAAGAAGGTGTTCTGTAAACTTGGGATGGTGCCCAGTAAGTACAAAGGGGAAGAGGAAGACTGCGAGCCTTCAGCATGGAAGACCCCTAGAGACCCCCAGAAGAGACCCCAGAGGAGACCGCGCATGCTCCAGTAGGAGGGACTGCACCCCGGAAGCTAATTTTAATAATCTATTTTTTTAGAAGTAGTAATGAATATGTATTAGTCTAGGAGCATAAAAATCAGCTGCTTGATGTAACTGGTGTGCGTCCTGGTGGAGCGGAGACTCCCGGTGCACCCAGCGCTGTTTGCTTACCTCTATTCCTTTATATTCTTTCAATAAATCCTATTTTTTTATTTAATCCTAATTTGAATCCTGAGCCATTTATAACATGCGTGACTAATCCCACGCAAATGTGGGTACAATCCATCAGTTACACCGCGTTGTAGATCCACTTCTTGCTGTCAAGAAGCCCACAGTAACTCATTAAATCACAAAACCTCAATCATGGGTATGAGCCCAAAGCTCTGGCTCAGAGGGCTGCTTCTACTGTGAGGGAATTATGCATGTACGTACCCAAACAAGTTTTAATCTGCTCACTGGGTAACACCAGCAGTTCACTGTCTTACCCAACTCCTTGCCCATTTCCCAGCTTATGGCTAATTCTGACCCCTACAAATCCTGCAAGCATGGGAGTGTGAGGAGTAGAGTTGAACCCTCAGCTTCTGTAAAAGAGCAATTAATTAATTGTTCCCCAGGTTTATTAAATGCTTTGGAAACCACAAAATTTGAAAACTATCCTACCCTATTGCTCAAGATTACTGCTCTGGCAATGAAATTCTTTGCTCTGCCACTATAAAAGCATTAAAATACATTATACCTCATTAGCAGAGATGAGAAACACAGCTGTAAAAGAAATATTCAAACAGATCTGAATGCATTTGAACTACTTGGAGAAAAAAAAAAAAAAAAGAAGAAAAAAAAAGGCACTTTTCTAGCCTCTCTCCATCACCAAATTGTATTAAAATACTTTCCACACAACATCCACCATATTCAAGTACTGAAGACTATCACTAACAAAAAGAAAAAAAAATAAATAAGGAAAATCACCAACAGAGCTATGAGGCTATATAAATTAGAAGTAGAATAATTTCTTAAAATGATTGCCCACTAATGATAGCTCTCAGGGGATAAAGCACTAAGACAGTGGCAGCTAACATGATATTTCCTTTATCTAGGTGACTGGAACACTCACACCATTCATGATAATGACAATATAAACAACTTTATGTCTCTAGACTTAATATTCCCTTTGGTAGGAAATGGTACTTTTATTCCACTTGCAGAAAGGTTGAAAGCTTATGCAAGGTATATCTGTGCTCTTGATTTTACCCACCCAAAAACAAAACAAAACCAATATGCAGTATTTTACATGATTTTGACAGATAACAGATAACATAATTTCATGATCACATGATGAGCAAATCTGTGTCACATTTGGGAATTCATGAGGCTAGGCAGCTGTGGGCATCCCTATCTTGCAGGAACCATATATGCAAAAAAAAAAAAATTACACCTTTCATTTAAGTTTCTATCCATTTTTCTGTCAGGGAACCTTGAAAATGTAAATGAAAAAGCAGTAGATGGTTTGCTAGGTTTGTGAAATATATATCCCCTTCCAAACACCTTGATTAAACTTGATGTATATCAGAAACCTAAGCACAAACCCAAGCCCTCCCTGACCAGACTACAAGAGAGAGCAAAGTGGGGAGCTCCTTAGCTGGCTAAATGGAAACAAGTGCACCTATGCGTAGCTGGAGATCAAGGAGCCTGTGTTTCATGGGGATGAGAGTGGCACTTAGCACTCTTATTTTAGCAGCAAGGATCAGACAAGTTGTTGTCTTCATGCCCATCCTGATCTCATTTACACTACTTCTCATGGCTTATCCCCCATCTCCTTGAAGAGTTGCTTTATTTTCTTGACATCATCCAGACAGAAATATTTCCCTTTTGTCTTCATATTTGTGTGTCATGGAGAAAAGCAGGGGAGAATGACATCTTCAAGTACATAAAGTGATGTTATAAAAAGAACAGGAATCAATTATTCCCCTTAATTAATGAGGACAGAAGAGGAAGTAATGAACTTAAGCAGCATCAAGGGAAATTTAGGTCAAATACAGTTCCTCTGTGAATTTCCAGAGAGTAAGAAGAAGAGTTAGGCAAATGAACAAACTGTCAAGGGAAGTTAGAGTCCTCATCAGTAGTATATACTCAAGGTTAGAAACCTCCCTGGAGGACAACCAAGGACTAAAAGAAGCCATTCCTATTCCCTCAGTGGAAGAATGGACCAGAGATTAAACTCAAGCCCTCTTTGAACAATAACAAGTCTCCTTTCCTGTTTTGTTTTTCCTTCCTCCTTATTAACATCTTCCCCTATTTTTTTCATGTTGCATGAAGTGTTCTGCATCGGATAGCTAATGTTCTTTCAGAAATCCAAATGGAAAGGTCAAAATATTTTTATAAAAAGTATTTACTTTCCAAGCCCCCATGGCTTTCTGTCATGTTAGGACTTCTAATAGCAAAGCTATCCAAAAATCAAGAACAGCTGCTCTTTACCAAGGCACAATTCATGTTTCAAGAGACAAGCACAAGACAACAAGCTATTCTAGTTCTAGTACAGTTCTTTGTTAAAAGCATATTTTATTCTCCTCATCCTTTTTTATTCATATAACTAAGAGAATATGTTAGCCAGGCAACAAAAATATGAAAGAAATTTTTTTCTTCCCAACTTGAACTTTTGTTTTGAAAGTCCAGACACTCTATTTGTAACTTTTCTCTTTTTAATTTGTGAGTACAGTTGAGTAAACCAAAGTGAACTTGATGGAAATAAAGTCCCTACTTTTCAGTTTTGTTCCTATTAAAAATTTTAAGAAGTTCTCATCTCTGTTGCTGCTTCACACTTCAAGATAAACTAAAGAAACACCACCCTAACATTTAAAAGCAAGAGCACTAGGAATAACTCTCAGAAATGAGAAAATAGAAAAGGATTCCTTTCAATTTTAGGCATTGCACTTGCATGTATATTCCATCTGGCTTTCACTTATGAGTTTGAAAACTTACATTTAAAATATTTTATAATGAAAAAAGGAACATTTCCACACAAAACAAATTACAAAAAAAAAAAAAAAAAAAAAGAGAATTTTGCAGATTCCTCCCAAATTTTCTACATTTTCTCCCACATAAAGAGGCTTTTTTACATATACATACATACAGAGGTAAAGACATGCAAGGAAACAGCTTATTTTCTTTTGAAAAAAAGTCACCAAAGGAAGAAAATGACCACTAATCATTGTAATCATTGTTTCACATTTAGTATTGAAAACACTCTACTGGCATTTCTCAAGATGTCAAGCACATTTCAGCATTTTGCGGAATGAAGGGTACAAAATAAACTGGACTTGCATCAAGTTTTCCAGATTTCTACTGGAACTACTGTTCAAACCGATGTAAGGAATGACTCACTTCACCATAATCTGCATGCCCTCTGCAGTCAATCTGAGCTATGGCCATCTTGCTCACAGTATGCCTCGCTTTAGGAGAGGTTGCACCATGCAGATCCCTCAATCCCCCTCCTGCCTACAAGATAGACTCCAGGCAGCAAGTAGAATCTCTGACATTTCTGAAGTTACCTAGGAAAAAAATCAGTTTTCTTCATGTTCCAAAGGACTTTTGGACATTACAGCTCTAAATCCAGCATGCACAACCCATGAGGAGCTCACTTGTCCTAGGGAGCTTACTATCTTAACAGACAGGTGAATAAAGATGAAGAAATACTGAGTGATGGTGCAGTTCAAAGGACATTGCATTGCATTGCAAAACCAGGACAATGATGATGTGACAAGCTGTTCCCTCAGTCCAGTGTCTTCTGCCTTAGAGTAAACCAACAAACATCACAAAGATGCTTATATCCTTCTTCCTTCCATTCTGAAATCCACAGGTCTAAATGCTAAAGATATATTAAATGTATCCTGTTGGGTTAACCTACTGTATAATCTACAGTTATACAGTTGTGATCACAGCTATTTTATTAGCAGTTATTTCCCTTCTCACTTTAATTTAGCTAGAGAAAAGAACAGCATAGGGACAGAAATCCACTAACAATGGGACATACCCATACTAACACAGAGTACAATGAAACTCTCCCGACACATTTTCACTGTTATTGTGTCAATGTCATCTAAGTTAGGTTATCCATCAATCCATCTATGATGAAGTTATGTGCTCAATTGGAGCACAGACATACCTAGGCAGATATACCCGCATCTTACCTTCATTAGCACAAGGCTACAAAGCCAGCTTAATGACAGAAATAGAATAGGATTCTGTCACAGTAGCTCACCTCACTGCTGGAGGTGAAGTTAAACACATCAAATAAATGTACACTGAAAATAAATAAAGATCAAGACAGGTGAAGAGATGGTGACATGACTTTGAATACAACACTTCATTCACTCCATTGCAATACTTTTCTTTTAGAATATCTTGCATTCAGCAAGAAGAATGCAAACAAAAAACAAGCACCAAAACCAGACTCAGTACAAACTTGTCAAGTACTGGACAATGTATTGCCTAGTAAATGCCACAGGGTCATGTACATGATTGGTACACCACACAAAGAAAGGCTACATCTCATTTTTCACTATGGACAAAAATTGTAAAAGTGGGGAGACATTTTATGATACGTGTGACAGCTCTTTTCCTGTTCTGGTACTGTAAAAATCCATGTCTGTATCTGGTAGGGCAGAGGAGCTATAATCACAGACTTGCATAAAGTCTAGGAAAATAATAGGAACTGTATCCCCAGATCTCTGAAGTACATTTGAAAGTCTAAGTTCCAATTCCTGAACATTTTTAATATGCTATTGTATTCTAACCAGCTACTTTATTCCAGTAAGAGTTTCCTTTCTTCTTACAGATGACTCCCAAACTAACTTACATTGTTTGAATAAGGCACTCTGTGCAAACTTTCGATGTTTTTGTTCAGCTTCGTTTCCCTTAAGATTATTTCATTTTTTTCTTCCAGAAATTGTCAGTATTCATTATAATTTTCTAAGAACAAAATACTCCAGTTCATTCCAGATAATTCCTTCAAATATTCTCCCCAAAGCACATTTTTCAGCTGCAACATTGATAGGAACTGCCATAGAAAGCATGTGGTTAATAATAAACAGCTCACAAGGTTGCAGGCTGTTTTTATTTGTCTTGTATTACAAAACATAAGCTCCAGCAAGACTTAATGTAATAGTCATTTCCCAGAAACAACACAATTTAACACTGTTTAGAGTGCTTTGGATACAAGACTCTTGATGTCTCCTCCCATCAATTTAAATGTGAAGTTATTTTCCTCTCTGTTCACAGATCTTCTCTCCGGAAATCACTCAACAATATGGTTTGGACTCATTTGCTTTAAAAATCTAAACACGAACTCAAGTAGAAGAAGGATAGTAGTAAGGACTACCTTCAGGGTCTTTTTTATTTATCTGTTGTTGGAAAAGAAGCTTAAGTTCTGGGGTTCATTAAGTAATGCTCTGCTACATAAAAGAATGCTATAAATCTGTTTTAAAAGAAAAACATAAAGATTATATATATAGTCACATGAGTCCTATTGGTGGACAGCTTCAAAATTTCGGTTTTGTCTTTCTCATGAAACTTGGGCAAGCATAGTGAGATGAACGCTGGCAATTCCAAATGCAGTAAAAGGGATCCACCAGGCAGACAGAGCTCTTTGCCTCACAGTTTATGAGGCTAGAAACCGAGGATATGAGCCAAAGACCCCAGGTAAAAAACAAAACAAAACAAAACAAAAACAACAACAACAACAACAAAAAAAAAACACTGAGAGGAAGATTTTCACAATGTTCACATTAGAAAGAGTTAGCTTGATAAAATACAAATTAGAAAGCCACTCGGAAGCCCTGTGCTGAATGCTGAATGCTTTATGTGGTCAGGAAAGGAATTAGCAATTGTGCACTAAATGATGCCATATTATCCATTCTGGTTCAAAATGTGCACTGGGAAAGAGCTTTGAAAAAGAATGAAAAATGGGAAATTTAAATCTAGGAGGGAAGCAAAGATAGGCCAAAGAGGAAAGGGATGGAATGTAACCAGAGATGGAGGGAGATCCTCTAGGGAGAAAAATGATTCTGCACAGAGAATTGAAAACCATTCTAAGTCAGAGGATGGAGAAGTACCAATAGGAGAAATAGCCAGAGAAAATCCATGTTGACAGCAACAGATCTCCCTGTCAGTCACAGAGGAGAAGCGTTGCCCTGTGAAAAGCCAATTTAGGCATCAGGAAGAGTCAGAAGTGTCAGGTGGGATCAAATTGCCCAAAGGAGTTTGAAAATAAAGATGAAGGGATGAGCAGGCTGGACTGGCCCAGCCATTGTAATAAATGCTGTATTAGCCAGAAAGAAATCCAAGTCTATTTCTGTGCCAGTTATTGCTTTCTTAGAACAAAAGGGGAAATGTGCAGAGGAAGAAGGGATCACTGAAGCTCTGAAAACAGAAACAAAGTGCTACATCTGCACAAATTATAAGTAGTAGTAAAAAGTCATCACCAGTCCAGAAAATTTTAATCATTTCAGAGTGCTTCCATGTGGAAACACATGCCAGAGAAAAAGATTCCAGGGCCTAACTCTGCTCTGAAAAAATTAAGGTGACAAGGAACTTTAGCACTTTCCTGTATTTGTGTGAATTGAACTATAAACCACACAAAAGGAACAGATATTATAATTTTAAATTAATTTGCAGTATTTTTCTTGTGATGATGTCACAACTGCTGGTCACGGAGACTATTATGACACCAAAAAAAGATCAACTCACATTGTCCAAAAGTAGGAGTCAACTGAACTTTTTTGAAGGCAAATCAGAAAGTCAGTTTGGGGCAAATATTCCTAGTACTTAAAGTGTGATTTGTACCCTAACTTTTATTTTGAGATTTTGGGTGATATACAGCAGAGGAGTACAGTTTTCTTTGAGATAACCCAGGCTGGGTGCAAGGCGTGTTAGAGCTCAGGTAGGATGTAGTTTAACCAGCCCTGCCAAGAGGCTGAAGATTGTTCTTAGTCGGGACATTGTACTAACAAATGCCATATTTCCTTTACTTGCCACAATTAATTCAAAGCCAGTCAAGCTTGGGCTCTCTTAGAGGCACAGGCCTTTAAGTCAAGCTCAGGCATGAGTTAAAGGCAAGCAAAGAATTAGTCTGCCCAAAGGACAAAATATTCTATGAAGCTTTTCAAAGGAGGCAGCAAAAATATATACACATTTGAATTTGCAGCTTAATTAATTCATATGGAAATATGAACAGGGAAACTGCCGTTTGGAAACCCCAGATTGAAGGCTTACTTTTCAAATGGTTATTGCAGGAGAATGATAACAACCCCTTCTAAACCAATAGAGCTATGTAGCTGAAGATACTTCCGTATTTTAGATATAATAATATGTATTATAGTTTTATATACATCTCTCCAGCTTTACTTCAACTACGGTTAAAGTAATTGGTTCAGCCTGCTCTGTTTTAAAGCCTCCTGTCTACAAATTCATCCCCATATTCCACACTTGTTATTTTAATAGACTCTGCCACACATCCTGTCTTCACCTCACTTGTTTTCTGTCATAAGTTTGTGTAAGCAACAACAAACAGTTGCAATCAGTTTCACTCATAGAATTAAAAATATTTATTGCAAAACATATGGTTTGTCTGCCTCTAGCAAAAAAGGCCAGACTTTTCAAACTATAAATCAACATCATTGTTCCACTTCTAATCAATGCCACAATAAGCCTAAATGTTCACATATGCAGTCCTGTAACACATAACCCAGTGTCCAGCTTACCAAAACAAACTCAAAATTTCTCAGCAGTTTCAAAATCAGTGACACTAAAAGTTCAAACATTTTGTTTCTGGTTTGTGGGGTTCTGTCTAGATTTGATTTTGGTTCCTGTTTCCAAAAACCATTTTTCATATAGAAAATTCAGTTCCTAGTGAAGTGACATTCCTTCTGCTGGAGTGGAAAACATGTTGTCTATCTCACCTTCAGTAAGATCGTTATAAATTATAAATTTGTGCTATAAAGTAAAAGGAAGAAAAACTATCAAAAGATAAACACCAATAAAACTTACTTTACCTCAGGTTTAAATTGTAGCTTTTAAATTCACAATTTGTCCTAAGAACAATATAAAATATTTAAACTGCACTTTGTACTATCATCAGATCAGAAAAGAGCAACAAAACACTCTACCAGGCAACATAACCCCCATTAATATTTTTTCCCCTGATTTTAAAGACACATTTCGTATCACTCAGTGGATGGAGAAACAGTGATGGAAAGTACTGTCATTCTGCCAAAAGAACATACAGAACAAGACAAGTGAGAGCAATTAAATTTCTGATCAGTGTAATAATTTAACTGCAGATCTGGAGACTATAATCACCTGGAACATTTGAGCATTATGAAATATTACAAGGACAATGTTCCATAAAGTATCATGCATGGTTTATCGCATGAAGGCACCTCACCTGAAGGTGTGTAGTGGCTTTGCCATTCCCCTGGAGATGTTATATGTTCTAACAGTAAAGACCACAAAAAATTAGAGGGAATGCAGACCAGATAAAGAATTGTGTGTGCATCCATTCAGAGCAATATGGAGAAAATTCCTAAACACAGGGCTGCCATTATCATAGGCTTCCTTTACTAGGGTTATGTCTTTAGTGCCAGGACAGTTGATATATCAAAGAAAAAAGTAATATGATACTTCAAGTAATTCTTTGTGTCAGTCACATACAGAGCACACTAGGATCTTGGTCTCCTTGCTATACACCGAATTTATGATTTATTACGACGTAGATAAGGTAGCCCTTACACAGTCACTATACAATGTCATACCCCTAACAACTCAAAGATTCAGCATAGTATGCAAGAACACCCACAAAAGCCCATCCTGTTAGAACTAAAAGGGACCTATTTATTGACATTCAACTATGCCATGGATCTTTCTGCTTGCAGAAGGGGTAAGTGATTATTTCATCAGCTGAGAGAGAAAAAGCACGGCTACTTGCTAATGCATCAGGTGGAGCTGCTTTATCGCAGCCATTCTGAGGCAAATAATTTGGGGTGACATTCATCTCACTTCATTTTAGCAGTCTAAAAGTCAGGTGTGTAATCTAATCTACACATTTAGTTCCACTTAAAAGTCAGTGAAGAAAAACAGACCCCTCCAGCAGACTGGGGAACAAGCAGGCCCTCACTACATCCTAAAGAGTCTGGATGGATTGTCCTCCACAGGCTACTTCACCTGTTAAACTGCTAGTTGGACTCAGCTTGCCTACCTCTAACAGAATCACATTTTTGAAGGCATTTTGAAGGTACCCCATGCTCTCCTGGAAGTCCCACTGGCTAAGCCTTTGCTGTTTGATCCAAGAGGAACAAAAGAAATCCAGGGACCCAAATTTCTTTTCAAAATTTACACACACTCACTCTGTGCATTGACTGTCCACCAGCAAGTGAAGTCAATTGTTCTGCTACTTCCCAAAGGCACTTGTGCAAGGATAAGACTGCTGGAGTCTCCAGCTTACACGTGAAAGCCCACTGGGTACATACACAGTCAACAGGGATGGCTAGAACATTGCTGGGTATTTTGGGGTTCATTAACATGACCACACACAATCAAGTACATGTAACATGATTTGACAGCTGAGCTGTGTAACTACCCCCTGCCTGCCACAGCCCGCTCCAGCAGCGAGGTGAAATCCATGGGCTGAAACCACCACCCCACAAGTGGGCAGTAGCAAGAGTTCACAAGCAGCCGGTTAAGGGAGCTCAGCAGTGGTAAGTGGATTAGCTGCCCAGCTACCTGTCAAGCTGTGGTAACCAAACAGCTCAGGAGTATCTGGCCATACAGGTAGTTTCCTATCGGTTTTCAAGACAGCAACGCTGCTACATGATGGAGACAGCTCATAGTTTGAGAGCTTTGGGGTTTGGGGTAGGAGAGATAACCAGGCATGCCACAAAGCAAGTGGATATCCCTTATTTTGATCTATTGTGGGGAACAGCTTTTCAAGTTAAATAGCATTTTTTGAAGCTTGGATACTTCCAAGTCACAAAAACAGTTCCTCCAAGCTTGTGTGGACAAAACTTCACACTTCTGGCAAAATTTGGTGGATGTTCTTCTGCTATATTATAACCTACATGCACCCCAATCCAAACTCCAGCGGAAGGCAGCATCTCACTACATTTTTCATCTTAACATTGTGTGACAAACCTGCTTATCTTGACTTCTGAATAACAATGCTTATTCCAAATTTAAAAAAAAAAAAAAAATTACTGTCACTACAATTTACATTTAACAGTGTCTTTCTTGGCTAGCACTGGGAAAATACTGCCAGGAGAATTCACAAACATTAATTTGACTAAGAGCATACATTTGCTTTGACAGCATTCACCAGGGTCGCTGCTTGCCTGGCATGAATATTCATTCCATTTTTTTCCTTTGTGAAGTTGCTTGTAGGAAAGCTGTACCTGGACAAACAGATAGAAAGGTTCATGAAAGAATGCTTCACATGGTCACGAAGCCTCTCATGTCCTCCCTGCTTTCAAAAGATTCAGACATTACATCAGCAAATACAAACAATCCCACACGACAAAAATAAAGATTATTGAGTAGATACACAAGCTTGTAGGAGAAAATAGAATAATAACCACCCTCATAAAGCACTTTTTAGCCACTTGTCTGAAAAGGCTTTAAAATAAAGTTCCAATCTGCTTTAGTTAAGCACAAATTATTGGACTCAGTATGGGAGAAATTAGATGAATTCCTACCATATCTGCATCATAAAAGAGATTAGAGTAGATGATCTAATAGTCCCTTCTGGCCTGAAACCCTATGAATAAAAAGAAAAGCTGCTGCACTCTCCACATTTTCAGCAAATATAGCAAATAACCCATAGAAAATGGGTTATTTTTCCCTCCTTCAAAAGCACAGTAAAAGAGAACATTCAGGTTTCTCAAGTCCCACTGTAAAACTCTCCATATATAAGCATAATCTTCTAAAGATAGAAAAAGGAAAAAAGACACAAAAAGGCACTCACACAAAGCATTTGCTGAGCAATTTTGAATAATGAACAAATTAGAGAGGAAAAAACCTGTTTGTGGATAATTCATGAACAGAAAGGAAGATGACATTGATCAAATAAATTATTCGCTGTAAATAGTTCATTCAGCTCTGGCTTCAACACACGTTACCAATTAAATCAAACAGAGCCCAATCCCACAGCAATTATTTAGGAAGTACAATCTGGCCACTTGAAAGCAACTCCAGATTGCTTAAACTGTTCCTTTTATTTTTTTCCACTATATTGTTAATATGCAATTTTTCCCTCTCCTTGAGTCAGACCACTCCTGCCTACCTGCAATACCACTCCAGATTTTTCAGATCTCTTAGCATATTTCCAAGTTTGTAAAGAGTAACGTTTTTTTCCAGCTACAACTGACCTTAGCCAAATTTTTCTCATTCTTCATCACTGTTTGTTGTGGGAAACAAGTCTCAACAGATAAAGATCTTGACACTACAGGTAAAATGAATAAATAAATAAATAAATAAATCCAATTTCTTGTTTAGCTATTTTTTTTTTCCTAAAATGACTAGTTGTACATATAGATTCATAGCCTGTAAATTAGGCTTGCCTTTTCTTCTTCACAATTCAAGCATTTCTCTTATTAATATTGGGTTTCATTCCACTGAGTCCAGTAAATTCTAAATAGTAATTTCTGCTAGATTCATTTCAATCTTCAACATAAAGACTGATTAATTCATAGCCTTGACCTGCTGCTCTTTGTCCCGCATCCTATTACATATGCTCTGTAGCTCAGGCCTCCTCTCCACAAGCAAAATTCGTCTGTTTTCCAGTCACCTGTCAATAAGCATGAGCTATTTCACTTATCCTTTATGTATTGTTAAAACAGGATGGCAACCATTGCAATCTAGATTCAAGGATATCAGGATGAAAGCCTTCACAGCATCAGACATGAGCCAGCCTTGGTCTGTCAGCAAAAACCAGCAGACTCACCAGTCCCTGTGTACATTCACCCCATTAAAGTGAGGCCTAAGTGTCAGCGAAGCTCTGCAAATTACTGAAAACTTGGGTCAGTCTCTAGGACACATTACGCTCTAATTTAAGAATTAAAGACCTTCACCAGGAAAGCATTTTATACCTGTATGGATCCCAGCTTATCATCAAAGGGTTCCCTTGAGGTTCTTAGGGTTCCCTTCAGCCACAAGGGTTGACTTCATACTGTAAACCACTACAAAAATACATGAAATACCGAAAAGTCAGCACTTCAGACACCTAGAAGATTCCGGCTCAGTTCTGGTTTGTCATGTTAGTCACTTGCAACAAAATCTATATTTTTCTGGTAGTTCATGTCTCAAGGCCAGCTCCTTGACCATACACACAGCCTCTACAAGAGTTCTCAGCTGGCTGAGGCCCAGGAGAAGCCCTGGGTACAAACAAGGAAAGAATTAATTGCAGATACTTGTCTTTAAGACCTCATCAACAGCCAACAAAGGCAAGTCTAGTTATCAGCTCTGTTAGCACATGACAGGGTAACAACCTCTGAATGCAAAAGTCATGTATGAGCATATCTTCCTCAGTAAAAGACCTACATTTCTTTGCCCAAACTAGGCAGTCTGTCAGCCTTACCAGTACTGAAATCTCTCTTTTATTTCCCTTTTCCTCCATCAAAAATGTAGCATATATGGACATATGTATGGACACTGATTTCATGATATGGTTTTATCATCCATTTGGATAGCTTGTGTATTTCTTTGCTCTATCATTCCGTAAAGATAAGCAAAACGTAGCTGAGTAACTTTTACCATGAATTCTCCTATGTTTCATAGAACCAAAGAATGGTTTGGGTTGGAAGGGACCTTAAATACCACCTTAAAGACCCCCCCCCCCCCCCCCCCCCCCCCCCCCCGCCATGGGCAGAGACTAGACCAGGTTGCCCAAAGCTCCATCCAACCTGGCCTTGAACACTTCCAGTGATGGGGCATCCACAGGTTTTCACATTCTGTCAGCTGGGCTTCATAGTCTTGTTGGATATTTCCTAATTTACCTCCCTCCTTTCATCCAGATGTTTGGTCTGTCTTTCCTCCTTTCTATTGCATGTGAATACCCTTCTGTTTGAGGCATCAATCATCCTGCGATGCAATTGCTTTCACTCATGGATGAAGACTTTCTAGGAGAGTTACATTTCTGCATAAGAATGCTGTATCACAGGCAGTATGACTTGATTTAGGCTAATAGTTGTGCATAAAAATGCCTTTTCTATACCACATCCTATCCCTTTGATTAAATTTTATTCATTGTAGTTATATGTGAAAACAAACAAGCTATATAGTGACAATAAAGATTCCTATGCTTAACACAGTGGAGAAAGTAAGGGCAGTAAAGGAATGAAGAAAATGGGCAGAAAACATGACCACACTGAGGAGTCAGGCAGAAGCACAGCAAACACGCTTGAGATGGCAAGGTTAGGAGCCAGCTGTAATCAATTTGCACATAGATAAGGACACAGACAAGTGCCTTGATAGTGCAGGCTGAAAGGTCAGAAAGGTGGATCTCAAAGCATATTACTAACTCATTAATTAAGCTTGCTCCATACCCCTGGGAGCTAGGTACTGTAACTTGATATTCATCACAGAAGTCACTAAACCACGGCACAGAGTGGTTCAGTGACTTTGCTCAAGGTCACCACGTTGGGAACAGAACCCAAGCAGCCCCAGTCCTCCCATCCTCCATGCTTCTGGGACACAGGAATTCACGTTGTGAATCAAACTGTACTCGTGACCACTCCAAGCCACAAAATAAAAATAAAATATATATGTATATATATATATACATACATACTCACAAGCGTTATTTTAATGTTCAGCTCCAGCAAACATAAGGCAAAATACCATTTTTAAGCCGTTACTTAGTAAAGAACACATTTCACCTTTCCCCACACTAGAGGCAGAGTTGTACAATAAACAGTCATTGGCATCATTTACAAGTGAGACAAATGTTAACATAACTTAATTAAAAGACAGATCCTGTAAGATGTTCAGCATGCTTGCAGCCATTGATCTCAGAGGATGAAACGTTAGCACTTGAAGAAAAGTCTCTCATTTGTTCAATGCAAACATACAAAGGAGTTAATAAAATTAATGGCTTTTTTGTAACAACAATCTTTTATCATTTCCCGAAGTGTGGTATGAAACAAACCTTCTGTTTTATAAGAATGAGATAGTAATTAGTTATGTAGCAACCCTTCCAATCAGATCGTTTAGATCAACAGATCCTTTTAAAGTTATAATCAAAGTCAGTATCAAACACACAAATCCAATTAGACTTCAGACATGAAGAATGGTTCTTTGGATACAATGTACTTCAAGGGCTAACCTGGACTCACAGGTAAAAGAAACCTAAAGTGACAGAAGCAAAATAAAATGGGATTATATATGGTTAATAAACATGGAAATAATTCTGCTGAAATCATCCATTTTCTTCCAGCCCAAGTTTGATTAATAGTTTAGAACAAACAAACAAAAAAAAAGTTAAACCTTATCTGAAGCTTTTTGATCACAGAGAACTAAATTCTCTTTATTGGGCCCCTCTTTTTAGTTATCATTAAAAGTCTGCAACTTGCACAGTACTGTACAGGATACATCTGTTGCCTCTGGAAAGGAGAAATTCTCCTGTCCCCAAGAAGGCTGAGTTGGGTTGGGTTTTTGTTTTCTTGTTTGGCTGGGGGATAATTATTTTCTGTGATCCTTAGAGTTTACATCTCTCCCAGATTCCTAGGATTTTGGACATCCCTGACATTGAAGTAATGCATGTTTCTGATGTTTTATGTAAACGGTCCACACACAGTGTTTTTCTTCGTTAATTTTGTTCTCCCCACCCATACAATATAGCAGTAAGTTCCAGAGAACAGCTGGGTAAAATAATGTTTCTTTTCATTGCTTTACAACGCTGAGCCTTAGTTTCATGGTACATCTCCTTGTATATAGGTCTTCTCGGGTAGAGACAGTTTAAACTTTTTTAAGCAGATCACCCAGAAATAATTTTTCTTTACAATACATGTCGTTTCAAAGCATTGGAGTCTCATTTTCTCTCCTTCCCAGAAGAAAAAAAAAAAAAAAGTATTGACCAAAAACATTGAAGTAAATCACACATTTTGAATAAATTTTGAAGGAAATCTTCAAAAGCCAGCCTTTAGATTCAGTCCCATTTCTAATCTTGTAGAAGAACTCGGACTAGACAAGTAGAATGCAACTCAAACTCAAAAATTATATAATGTATGTTTTCCAGGGCCAAGTAAACTGCCCTTATTCAAGTAATTTTAGCAGCTCAAGTAGTCACACAAGCACTCCGTTCCTTTTGCAGCCTTATATATATGGCATAAAGCAGTGAATAATTTAGAAAAGAATATTAGGTAAACACAGTAGTTTCCCAGTTATACCACTATTTCACCAGCTGGGTGTCCTGGAAACCACTACAGGATCTGATGGATAAGCAAACCAAACCAGAAGCTAAAAAAAGGACAAAACTATATTTAGGAAATAATGTCTGTTTCTTCATCAGTAAAGCAACACACATCATGGTTTATCAAAACATGGCAGGACTGACACCCTTTCAATCCTCAAGTCTCAGTATAGCTAACATACATGTAGCCAATACTTTTTTTTTTTTTTTTTTTTTTAATATCCTTATTTAGCAATATTTAAAATACTGTTTCATAACTATTTTTTCAGTAACCAATTTTCAAAAATGTCCCTCCATCACTGCTGGAAAGTAGTTAAATGTTTACTAAATGCTTATTTCAATCTACTAACGTTGAGGCTCCATCTATCTCTAAAAAGACATATGTCTAAAAGTTAAGCACAGGTTTAAAATCCTTTATTAAATCGGGGGTTTATACGAAAGGCCGTATCCAACATGAGCAGATGTTCCGTGCACTGAATATACCTGATTTTTTCCCTATTCAAATATTTAATACAAAATGCCTAGGAAGTAGTCCACCCTAAATAGGGCTGGAATGCAGCCTGTCCTGATGTACCCATCTTGCTTCTATTTTTTTCCTTAAAATGGTTATTCAAGCATTCTGCTCTTCTTCAACCAGTTCAAATACATTAATCAACCTGTCAGATCCACTTCAACACTTTTGCCAGGACACTTTTGGTCTTAATTTTGGTCTGCAATATTTTTAAAGGTATCCAATAAAACACGTAGAGCTTTTTTTTTTAAAATCACTGCTGTTTTATAGTTTTGCACCTTCCATTGTGTTACAAATAACAGCCCATTAATCACTCCACTTGAGTTTGTATGTACAATCCTCGTATCTTTTCTCCAATTTATTTGCTAACGGTTTCAGCATTTATTAGCACAGAGTACAAACACAAAAGTGATTTAAAGTGTCTATGCAACAGGAGATACCAACATTTCAACTTCTGATTTTGTCCCTAAACAGGGAGAAAAAAGGCCGGGGGGAGAAAATGTGTTGCCCCATGCTAATGAGTCTGAAAAACACATCAAAATAAACCAAATTTTATGTGGGGATGGGAATTAGTTGCCTCTAGGTTCCTGCTGTGGGCCTGATTCCTGGGCTGCTCCATGCATCCCAGAACTGGCACAGGCAAGAAGCACTGCCTGGGGAGGGAGCTGGGGGAAGGAAGCATGTACTCTTTTTTGCCCCTTGCCCAGGAGAGACTACACTCACAACTCCAGGGGGTGGAATGTCCAGGTAGGATTTTTTTTGTTGTTAAAATCATAGCAAAATTTCTATTCAAATTAGATACAGCACCAAACACAGTATTTTGTTTCTGTTTTCAAAAAATATATATTTTTAAAAGCTTAGTGAAATGGATTTTTTTTCCCTCTCATGGGAGGTTTTTACAGTGGAGATTGCAAAGCATTTGCACCACCTAAAGAGCACTCAAAATTCTGGCCAAGATTTTGGCCTCACCAGTTATTTCCTGATAATCACAAAACCTCTTCTGCCTTTTAATAAAGAACAATGGAAAACTTGGTAAGATCTTCACATTCTCAAGTAATTCTGTAAAGTCAGAGAGGCCTGCCTAAACAAACCCGGGACAAGGAGGCAGAGCACTTTAGCACATGTGCTTGGAGATGCATCTGGGAGCTGTGAAAAGGTAGACTTCTACAGGTGACTGATGACATGGAACCTCTAGCTTGGGTTGCTCGGCTGTGACTTGAATGCCAGAGATCAGTACTGAGTACTTTCTTAGCAATAAAAGGCTCCTTTCATGTGTCTCAGTTTGGTTTCTGGAACACAGGGCATCTAACACCCCATAATCACTCACTAAAACCTCAGCTAATGGCTCAGGACATCCT
Source organism: Aythya fuligula (assembly GCF_009819795.1). Taxonomy (NCBI): domain Eukaryota; kingdom Metazoa; phylum Chordata; class Aves; order Anseriformes; family Anatidae; genus Aythya; species Aythya fuligula. The sequence continues at coordinate 90,774,821 of NC_045559.1, read as the reverse complement.
CCAGAAAATGCTTTCTGAGGTTCTCACGTGTGACTAAGTAAAGGCAGTAGCAGAAGTCTACAGCAGACTACACAAGACCTCATACTTGAGTATGAATGCACAAGAGGGCAAAAAGCACAGGGGGAAGTGACACACAAGCTCAGGGATACCGACACCATCGGGCTTACACCAAACCAATTTCCTATATTAATTCTGGGCTTAAAGAAAACTGACAGCTCAAGAACCAAGCCACAAAGAAAAAAGAAAAAAAAAACACGTTTGTGATAGAAGATTTTTTTTTCATTTTGAATCTGACCCACCTTTTGTTTTTTTATTCACTAGCTTACAATACGCCTGCTGTTGCATCTGGACACACTACATTTATATTCAGCTTAACCTTTCTTTTACATTCTCACCCTTCATTTCAAATTACATGCTGAATAAACCCTGAATAGCATGAGAACACTGAAAGCAGCATCTGAAAGATTTTTTTCTGCTGTTGTTGTTGTTGTTTTTCTTGCTAAGAGATGTAAAGCATTGCAGTAAAAATATAAGCCTTCCTGGATGTTACCAAGAGAAGGAACCAATCTTTACTCATGCAGTATTTAAGGCCAGTTCAGATGAGGCCACCAAGTCTCCAGAGAAGCAGGTCCTGGATCTCGAGGACAACTTGTTGAGACAGGGTGAAACACTAGTGTCACGCTTCAGTAACTCCCTGTTTGATGCATACACTGCTCAAGGTTTTCTGAGTGCTTTGTAGGGATAACAATATATTTGCCTTTATCCCTTTCCAGAGGCGTACTACAGGCATCCACTTCCAGCAGCTCTGCAGCGTCCATTTTGGCCCTGCTGCCCAGGACAAGCAATCCACAGGACCACTTCCTAGAGCTGTTGCACTGGCACAAGCCTGCAGCCTGTGGTCAACATGGGAAGACCAGAGTCCTGGTAAGGACCAGCTGATGGGAAGCCAGAGCACAGAGAAGGGCCAGCATGGGTGTTGGACATTCTGGGAGGTGTCAGCATCATTTACAGTCTGCTTGGCTCCTGCTTATAGGTCAGAAAGACCTGTGTATACAAGGCAAGACACCAGCAAAATGAATAACAACAAACAGATGTTGGCACTGTTTTTAAGGGCTGTCACCATCGTGTTAAGCCAAAGTTTATTTAAGCAACCTGAGGGAAGTTAAGCACAGTTTAAGTGGTGGCTACAGAGTGAGGACTGCTCAACTATCCGATGATTTAAGCCCATACCACTGCAGCTTCCCTGTTGTCCTGACCAGGTTATGAACAGCTCGGCTGTACAAGCATGAGGTTTAAACAAACCTCTGTGTGATGGGGTGGACATGTCCATCAGTATCTGGAAAGAGCCCTTCGAAGGGTCCTCCCCCTGCAGCCCCTGCCCAGCCATGCCATTTTACACTGACCCCGCATCTGTGTTCCTACTGCTCTGTCCTGAAGGTTAGTCTGGCCTGGACTTCACAAAGCACACTAATGCTCAGAGGCTTGCACTGAATCACAGAAGTGTATCAACAAAACAACAAGAAATGCAGATCCTAATGTGGGCAAAGCAAACTTTAAGCCACACATTTTGCCTGCAGTTTGCTTACTGCCCACACAGCATTACCAGTCCACACAGCAGATCCCCTTACAGTCACACCTGCTCTTCTTTACTCTGGAATTTGTTCTTCATACTTGTCAACACAGATCACAGACGTACCTGCCTCCTTTTATCTAATTTTCCTTGCAGAAAGATGAAAGGAAGTTGTTATGCCATGGATGAAGTGCAATTGGTTTTGGCAAGGGTATTCAGAGGCACAGCAGGACACAGAGGGTGAGGCACGGCTTTTCCGTGGTCTCTACTTATCTGAACTACAGCTATTGGCAATGGCTTGCCTGGTCTAACCCCAAAAAAAGCCCAGAAATTAAAAAATAGGAGGATGATTCCAGTGTTAATTAGTTGCTACATATCCTGGTTGTTTTTGTCACCTGTACTATTTATACATTAACAGTTCGCTGATGTGACAAATCTCTGACAAAGTCACCGTGTCTACCCATATAAAGCTAAGTTTTCCTCATGACAATAATGAAGTAAATTCAATCAGTCAAGTGGTGTTAGTCCTTTCTGTCTGTCATATTAGTTAATAAGCATGTGCAGGATAAATTCTGCAAAACACAAAAACTTTCTAATAAAATGTATTTAATCGCATATAGAGTGCCTATAGACTTCAAGTTCTGGAGGCTTTGAGTTTTGAAAGTCTTCAGTAATTCATGCAGTTAGTGGGGCTTTCTTTTTAATCCAAACAGAAATGTACTAAAAATGTTTCAGGAGCAAATGCTAGTATTGTCAAACCCAATATATATTTACTCATTTCTTGAATTATAATACCATTCAAAAGCCCCAGTCGTACCATACTTTGTTACGGACTATGCAATAAAAAAGACATTCCCTTGACACACTACATGGGAAATAATATTTTCTATAAATGAGAGACAGTCACCAAATTTCACAGAACATATACATTCAGATACCCAAGCTGGCTCTTAAGCATTCAGGTTACAGTGAAATTCTGGCCTGAAGCTCAACAAAAGCAGGATCTCATACTTTTTTTTTTCTTTTTTTTTTCTTTTTTTTTTTTTTTTGTCCTAATCCTACATTTCACTTCAAAATACGGCTCTACAATGGCTTACAAATGCACCCGGGGTCAGAAGATTAAGGCTGTTGATTTTTCTAAATTATGGAATACACCCCAGAGTTAAGCCACAGGAAAGCATTAAGATGACATCTACAGAGAGTCTACAAAGAGACTTCTTGGAGCAACAACTGCAACAATTGCCTCTTTGACAGTCTCCCAGCCACGTTAGCGAACAAGGGCAAAACCTTCATCCCCTGGCATTTAAAGGAACTTGAACAAAGGCTGGATGATGTGTAAAAACTATGTCACGTACAGTTCAGATCTATCCCACCTGATACACCTCAGTGTACCCTGGTTTAATGCACATCCATAAAACAGTCAGCAAATCTGATGAATGAGCTCTGGAAAACAAGAGTCTGCAGTTTGCTTCTGAAGAATTTACTGACTACCTGCTCTTAACATGAGTAACCAGTACTAAAGAAAAAAATGACTTCCATTTATTTACAATCACAATGCTAGTTTCTCATCTTTCAATCCCATAGCATTATAATCAATAATGGTACTTGATGACTGTGTCGAAATTCCAACCCAATAAAAGATTTTCAAAGATATGTAGATAACCAAGAATGAAAAAAAAAGTCACATAGGATTATTTCAGTGGCACTTAGGGCAAACAAATTTCCTAATTTAGCTGGGTTTATGACACATCTATATGATCCTCTGGAGAATGTTATACACCCAAACAAGTTTATGACTGTAAAGAGTGGTTCTGTACACAAAAGCAAAATAGCCACTTCAAGTAGCATACGACAGCACCATTAATTACCCTTCACAGATTTCTATTTCATAGATCTCACTGAATTGCTACTAAAAGAGTCTCTGCAGTCCTAACAGGCATCTACTTGAACCTTCATGCATCTTAGCATTTTTTAAACTCTACCCTTTAGACATTAAGGAATGGAAGCTTTGGCATTTTTGACTCACATATTTAAAAATAACATGTATTTGGTATTTATGTTACCAGAAATAAACATTGTCTCTTTTTTTTTTTTATTAACTTCCCTAGAGATTTTGCAAAGAAAATTGTAAATAAATAAATAAATAAAGCACAATGAATTGAGATGAAATAAAACCCAGCTTAAAATGTGTTTTGTTTCCTTTTTTAGGCTTACATTTTTACTTAAGGAAAAGAACTTCAGATTCTGTCAACAGAAATTATTTTAGCTGCAAATTTTGAACAAACAAATTGTACAGGAACTTTAATTATTTCTCTAATGGTTTATTGAAGATTTTTAAAAGGAAGCTAAGAAAGGAAGAAAAAAAAAAAAAGATTTACTAGATCCAAACTTTGATGAAGAAAGTAGCCTTAATGAAGAGCAATAAATGCAAGAACTTAAGGCTTGCAATCCTAACATTGCACATATGCTGGCCCCATGGTGAACTCCTTTGGGGAAGAGATAATAGAACATGCATAATCTTGAACACTGATATTCCCGATGATCCAAACATCTTTGGTTAGAGGATTTTAAACTCATACCAAACATTAACAAATAAAATTCTTCCAAAAGCCTGTACCATTGCCAGAAATTCCATTTGTAGGATTATAAGGGTGCACACACAGCCTTCACTTTGAAGGGACTGAGATCCAAGTTTATGCTTTTAATGCCTCTCCAGTTTGCAAACCATCAGTTCTGTGTGTCTGTGGCTTGTCAGTACCTCTAAAAATTAGATCACTTAGAATTCAGTGCCTAGATAAGAATTTAGAAGTCCAGTATTAAGCCCACAGATGTGAAAATTCTGGCCAACATCACAAAAAAATGTTCTTTGATTTCTCCTTTGTGCTTGACATAACATATTGCAAACAATGAACCCATTTTAAATTGATCAGCATAAAATATTCACTGCAGAGGCCAACTCTCGACACATGCTACCCGGTCTGTTTTTTCTTGTACAAAATCAAAAGCTCACTCTGAGGTCAAAATAAGGATTGCCAACATAACCTGGATCCCCAGGTGGGGGGAGCTCTTGGATGATTTCTCATTTCACATAATTAAGAAACAGATAGATTGCAGCTGTAAGTCTCTAAGGAAAAAAAAAAAAAAAATGGAGTCCAGAAGCACAATACTCACATCTTTGCAATAAATCCAAGAAGATAATGGGCCCAAGAATCTCCTTATTTTATATTTTAGCAATAGAGAATGCAGTTGTCTTTTTAGCTACATTATCATCCACCTGTAACAGTATTCCTTTGGTAATCATCATCTTAAAGAGATGAATGAATGATGCTAAAGAACATCATTGCACATCAAGGCTATACTGATACCTTCAAACTATACTTGCTTCCTACTTCATCAATCAATATTGCTGGACATCACCACTGTCATTTGCTTCCAGTTCCCTTCAACTCTCCAGATTACCAGAATATGCTGTCTAGAATAGTACTGCTAGCCTCAGTAATTTATGAATATAGCTCTGTATTACTGACAGCAGCCAATAATACTATTCAATTGCAATATGTTGCCATGGTAAAGCAAGAGTATCCAAATATCTTATACACAATAAACACATTAATATGCAGTTATTGCTGCTTTTACCTCTTTATCCTGACAGAGAAAAGCAAGACAGCTAAAAGCAATCATGCCTTATTCCAAAAGAGTGACAGATATTTTAAGGGATAGAAGTGTCAGAATAGTAACTGGAACTCCAGAAGGCCATGATATATATATATATATATATATCTCCATATGTATTGTGTATGCATACATGTGTATATACACACACATGCATGTATATATAGAGATACATACACTTTCTACTGAGATCGCTGTATCTCAAAGTTAACCTTATTTTTTCATTTTTTTAATTTCAGTGTACCTATATGTATGTAATATAAAAAAATTAGTCTACCCTGTTTTAATCCCATGTAATTAAACAAAGCAATAGTTAGTATCAAAACGTGACAGTGAACTGTTTAGTTTTTATGCATTTTTTCATACAGGTTTTACATCATATTTCAGTAGTGTTGTATGACAAGACCTTGACAGGGGAGCAACACTCCATAAATTAAAAAACAAATAATTCAACTTTGAAACTCTATTCAAATCCTAGAATTAAGCAGATTTTTTTCCCCTCCTCTGTGCCATTTGCTTGCTCTACTCAAAGAATGTATTTCAAAAATACTGTTTCATCAAACATTTTGTTCCATTGATAGTTAAAAAACAAAACAAAACAAAACAAAAAACACACATAGAGAACTAACAAATGTATCAGAAAAAAAAAATCATGTATTAATAGCAGCTTCCTCTACTTCAACTTGCAGTAATTCTTCCTACACTGACATCCAAAGCCAACAGTTTGCCCTCCTGCTCTGCCTCAGTAACAAAGCTCTTACAAAGATAATTACATACACTTAACACATTTCTTTAAATACCATTAATCTTTCCTTTATTTATCTGCCACAACTTGAGTTTATTAGAATTTTTTTTCCCCATTATTACTACTGTAACATTCCTTAGCAGAGTAAAACCTTTTCCTGACATCTCTTAGTTTAACAGCTAGTCTACAAACTGACTTATTCAGAGGTAACAGTTCAGAAAGAATTGTGATTCAAGATTGAGTACTGGGGAGTCTCTTACTCTCAACAAACCATTTGAAAGCAGACTGAACTAATTTGGAGCACGGAACTGGTGCTTTATATTTCACAGTGTCAGTGTCTTATTCTTAAAAATCACAGTAAGAGCATCCATTGAAGGAGCTATTTCAAAACAAGTTTTTGATTTTCCATTCATACCCTTCCAAGTTGGAGCCTTTTCAGCACCTTGTTTAATAACCAGAAAAAGTTGGTGGATATGGGAGGGCAAAAATAAATAAATAAATAAATAATGAAAAGCATGAGATTTAATATGGTAAAACTTTCAAAAATTTAATAGTGTTGGAAAGTATGACATATGGTTTTCATAATACAGTACAAAGAAGGAATGCAAATAAAAAAACACAGGTAGCTGAAAATGTCTCAACAAAATAATCTGATGTTCCAAAATCATGTTTTTCCTTTCACATAGATTTTCATTGTTTCAAATTTTTTCCTCCCTCAAACTAGATGAGATATTTTGAAAGCTTATGCTTAGTTAGAAATACTGTCCCCACATTTGAAAGCATACAGGCAGACCAGACTTGGAATTCTTCATAAGCTATTAATATCAATAATGGCAAGTGTTCTGTAAGCTTTCAGAGAAAATCCATACAACCTTGATTTTAGTTATGCCTCTCTCTATATATATGAAGGACATTTTAAAATCATATTAAAATATTCTATTTACAGGATAGCTTTTATTATATTTCACCTGAGAACAATCTGATAAATTGTAGTTCATTTGTGACAGTGGAAGTGTCTAAATAATCCTTTCATTTCAAGTTTTTCTAGAAGAGAGAACTGACCCAAACTTTTTATATATATAATATATATACACACATGTATATTCCTTTCACCTTTCAAATGTCTAGCCAGTTTTTCTAAGTGCATTTACGCCAAAAGTCAACATACTACCAATCAACACTTGGTGGCAATCATTATTGCTGTTGATAATGGAAGAAAAATACTTGGTTTTTAGACGGACTGATTTTCAATTATTCCAGCTCCAAGCAAACACTTTAATTTTCAAAATATATATCAAGGGAGAAAGATACTACTACTATTATACTGTAAAACTAAATTTGGTTGACAACACTGAAAAGTAAATCTTTTTATATTTTTATTTTGAAGGTTTGTTTTTAATAGTTTACCTGTATACACTGGTCACAAGTAGTGTCCCCCAGGACTCAGTATTAGGGCCAGTTCTCTTCAATATCTTTACTGATGATCTGTATGAGGAGATCAAGTGCACCTTCAGTAAGTTTGCAGATGACACCAAGTTTGGTGTGTGTGTCGATCTGCTTGAGGGTAGGAAGGCTCTGCAGGAGGATCTGGATAGGCTGGACCAATGGGCTGAGGCCAACTGTATGAAATTCAACAAGGCCAAGTGCCGGGTCCTGCACCTGGGGCGCAATAACCCCAAGCAGAGCTACAGGCTGGGAGATGAGTGGCTGGAAAGCTGCCTGGTGGAGAAGGACCTGGGAGGGATGGTTGATAGACAGCTGAATATGAGCCAGCAGTGTGCTCAGGTGGCCAAGAAGGCCAACAGCATCCTGGCTTGTATAAGAAGCAGTGTGGCCAGCAGGTCTAGGGAAATGATCATCCCCCTGTACTCGGCTCTGGTGAGGCTGCACCTCAAGTACTGTGTTCAGTTTTGGTCCCCTCACTACAAGAAGAACATTGAGGTGCTCGAGCGAGTCCAGAGAAGGGTAACGAAGCTGGTGAGGGGTCTGGAGAACAAGTCCTACGAGGAGCGGCTGAGGGAGTTGGGCTTGTTCAGCCTGGAGAAGAGGAGCCTCAGGGGCGACCTTAACACTCTTTATAGGTACCTTAAAGGAGGCTGTAGCAAGGTGGAGATTGGTCTGTTCTCCCACGTGCCTGGTGACAGGATTAAGGGGAATGGGCTAAAGTTGCGCCAGGGGAGGTTTAGGTTGGATATTAGGAAGAACTTCTTTACAGAAAGGGTTGTTAGACATTGGAATAGTGGTTGAGTCACCATCCCTGGAGGTCTTTAAAAGATACTTAGTGATATGGTTTTGTGGAGGACTTGTGTTAGGTCAGAGGTTGGACTAGGTGATCTTGGAGGTCTCTTCCAACCTAGATGACTTTGTGATTCTGTGACCAAATCCTTAAATGATACCGGCAAATTATGTTTTAAGTAGTATGATTTTTCAGAGTTGTGCTGTGCTGTTAACATCAGCTAAACCAGCTGTTTTCCATGAAAATTGATACCAGACCTGGTATTTGTAACGCATGATAAACCAATTCTATATTTTAAACCCTGACCTCAGCAGGGAGAGCACGTAAGCATAACACACACATGAACATAAGGCACCAGAAGATTTTGGTTTTCATTTTGTTGAATTGACAGTGTAGCTGGACACAAAAATTGTCAGAAAACAAAGATTTGTTCTAGTTAAAGACCATGATAAAGCCTACAAGAACACATATGGATGCATTATTCATTCCAGCCTCCACATTCACCTTTCTTCTGTGTGGGACAGCACAGACTCATACAGAAACCTCTAGCATTGCTTCAATTTTAATGAAAATCAGCCAGTCCACACAGATTAAAACACTGACTTCCTTCCAAGAAGAACACATCTAATCTTTTTTTTATTATTATTATTTTATTATTATTATTATTAAAATAGCCCAATTTTCCTTTTTGCCAGCATGATGGATCCCCAGCCACCTCCCTGCAGGATTCTGGCACTGGAGCAGATGTGAGGTGGGCCCAGCTAGGCCCCTCCATGGCTGGGTGTGGCACCCAGTGCCCAAGCTAGAATGGGGGTGGCAACAGGGTCCCATGAGGGCCCTGAGGTGATGCCCAGGGCATCCAGTGAGGGCAGCAGGACACAGACACCCCCGGTGCTGCTCAGAGCATCTCTGTGGGCACAGTGAAGCCAAAATGGTGCCCTCAGGCCTGGGGGTGAGGCCACAGCCTATCAGTGCTGTCAGGGCCTGGCTCCCAAGGAGACCCAAATCCACTCAGGCTGGAGCTTGTATACACACGAAAGGAGAACAGGCACTAAATTAAAAAAATCAGCAGCATAAAATGGCTTTCCAGAAAGGACCTGGCCTGGATTGGTCCCAAAACTACAGAAAGGGCTTCCTTCTCCAATTAGAAAGCCATTTCTGGCTGTGGGCTGTGGAGGAGGAAGCCATGAAATGCTTGCCATGTGCCATATGCAGCATGACATACCCCAGAGCACCCAGCTCAGCTCCTGTACTGCCTTCCCAAATCACGCTCTCTCCTGCTTTGCTTTGACCTTCACCATTGAGAAGCCACTTATAAAAGTTAACATTTTAAAGCCACCCAGACAGTTCTTTCACCTAGCAATGGCTCCATACAGCCCCTCAGAGGCTGAGCATGCAGCACAAAGACAGACAGGCAACAGCCAGGTTTCTTCCCTGGTAAACATCACGCAGGTGAAAACATGCTCCAATGATTTTTGGAAGCATTGTCACATCCCTCACATACAGATCTCAGAAAACAAACAATCCATGTGTTAGGTAATGCTGTTTAAAAGTATCCACTAGTAGATTTTGATGGAAAAATCTAGTTTCCAATGATTTTTGAGTAAATTTTCAAAACCACATTTTCCAAAACTGTTTGTTTCAAAAAGTATCTGCCTTCACTGATTTTTCCTCAAAAGGACAGTCACTGAACTCTGAAGTATTCAGACATTTAAATGCCACCCAGATGTTTCTCCAGGAATTAGTTTTGAATACCTTCTGCCACCATTCACATTTCTAATAGACTTCATTTTCTGTCATTAACTGCAGATGGATGATTGTTTTTAATGGGAGAAAGATAAGCTGCCTCTTGTGGGTTGGAAAGCCCATTCAGAGACCCAACTATAGAGAAGTGGTTGAAGAATTACTAGGAATGTGCTCTGGATCTGATATTTCACTGGCCTGCAACCCGTATAATCACTCAAACAAGCATAAAAAGGAGTTGTTGTTTTTAATTCTCTGCCATATTTTTCCCACTTTTATCACAAGAAACATCTGTTTTATTTACGTGGCTGAATTGGCTGTAGTCTCAAATTTTGATGCAATTTTGTTGTTGTATTTTAATGAAAATTACCTTTTTCATTTCCCTTTCAAGACTATAGCTTTCTCTGAGATTGCCAATAACAAATGTCTCCTGCAGTGACAAGAAAATGAACTGGAGTGCTTGGGAACTACACTTGCAGGTATTACAACATTTCAAAATTGTATTTTTTTTTTTAAATCAGAACAGATGCACAAGTTTAGAGATTACCTGAAACAAGAATACTCTTAAAAACCCACAATAACCCTATTATTTCAACTTTTACATTCTGTCTCATTACAATAAAACTGTAGTGAATGTTACTGTGTAAGAATTTAACACACTAAATAATGAATTTATGAAGACAGTTTTAGTCACTAATATTTACTGATCATCTGTACAGCTTTCTCCTAATAATGCCAAATAAAACAGAGGTATTCCATGTTAACAGACCGTCACAAACTGAGCATATTCAGTTAAAACCAATAAGAGAAAAACTTCAAAGAAATTGAGTTATTTCTTCCAATACATATTAAAAAAAAAAAAAAAAAAAAAAAAAAAAAAGGATTTGAAGTTTGGAGCTACTGTGCCACCCACCTTCCACCCCACATCCACTTTTTAAACCATCAAAATGAGCTTTTGTTCTGACCTGATTGCAGTGCTTTATCACCCCTTCATCTGTTCAACCTGAACATATAAAGTCAGGTCATTTTGATTTACTATAAATCGTAACATTATTTGTACTAAAAAAGGCAAATGATTAAGTCAAAAACATTGTCGTAATCATTCTTTATCAGCAACTGGAAGAGAAATGCATGCCTAAAACAGTCTAGATTAATTTTTATTTTTTTTTTTTCCCTGAAACAGAAGCATTTCATCAGGATAAATTAGCCCAATTTTAACTAGCGTGAAAACAGAAATAAAACTGTTTCTTCTGTTTCATGGTCAGTTGTTTTCCCCATATGATCAGTTACTGCCTGCAGAATGAGAAATGTGACCTTATGTTTATCTTTCTGTACTTAATAAATGCTGTTTGATATTTTCAAATGCATGTCGGGGATTAGAATATGCATTAATTCTGGTTTTAAATATAGCCTATAGCTCTTCATCACTTTGAAAACATTTGCTATTTCGTAGTAGCAAACACCATTTTGTTTTCTTATACAAGTACACATTCTCATACATTGTACATTTTAAATTCTCATACAGTGTACATTTTAAATTTTGCCTTTGAAAGTAAAGCATGCTTTTAAAAAAGAAATCAGCATATATTGGATATTTCTTTTGTCTTTAGCTGAAAATTTAAATTAATGCAGTCTCATTTTTTATTAACTCCATTCTGACATCACTTTTTTTTCTAAACAAGTCCTTATATGTTACCAACATTTGCTCTGTTAAAAAGTGTGCATGGGTATTTGCATCCTATATGAAGATATCTTTCCAATCTAGATTTAATTACTATGCAGTCTTCAACTAGTCTTCAACTAGTTATGATGACAGTGATAACTAGCAACACAAAACTTGTAAAAGTCAACAGAAGGTTAGCCATTAGATTGACAATGGATTTTTTTGTCGTTGTTTGCTTTGTTGTTGTTTTAGGAAAAAAAAGTAAATTAAAAAAAAAAAAAAAAAAGCAAGATGACTGAAACATTATTTATTTTAAGAGCAATCAGAGTTGCACTGGTTCACCTTAGTGTAAAGGCAATATTTCCAGCTCAGAGTTGGAACCTGAGAATGCCATTAGAATCCATTTTGGCCCAGCTGTTATGACTGACAAAAATTGTGAAGGAATTCACTATGTCACAAACTTGGGATGCAACACGCTGCAGGTTTCACGGATTTCCAAAAGGAATGATATCCTGAGGTAGGTGTGCACAGCAGCACAAAGAATAAGTAGAAGAAAATGAAGACTCCTAACTAGATTCAAGAAGAAGAATTTTGGTGATCATTTTGGTAACATTTTGGTGATAATTTCAACAAATATGTAAATATGTAAATAAGTATAACTTTAGCTAAGAGGAGTTACTAAAGTATTTTGAGTCACCCTGCAAAATCTGACCTTCATAGACCCTAGGCCTGATTCTACTTAGCTTGCACAACATGAAGCAATCACTACCCAAAATAGCAAGACAATAAACTGGTCCACAACTAACATCTTTTCCACCATGACTTTGAACACCACACATACATTTTTGTTCCACGTTGGAAACAAAACAAAGACCAGAGTAAACTGCTTGTAGAGACCATGGATGACTTCAAAACTTTCTGAACAGGTTGTGCAACATCTGTCAGGAATTGTAAGCTTTTAGTTAACCTTGCCTTAGAACTCAGAAAAAAAGCTGGAACAAAATGAACACATGCTTAAATGTAGATTATATGTGCATATGATATTAAGTATACCAATAGCCGATATTAAAATTTCAAGTCAAAAGAAAATGAATCAGTGTTGTCAAAACCTAACATTTCAACTTTTTCCTATCAAAGTTTGTCAGACTCAATACATTTCCTCCAACATTTCAACTTCAATAACAGTACAGTTTTGATGAAAAACTGTCAAAAATTTCATACTGTTCTTACAAAGATTATTACGTAGCACAGTTCACACCTGGAACATTTTCCCTGTCAGCTGAAGTGCAAATTTCCTCACCGATACACATTCAACAATATCGTGGCAATTTATAAAAAGAAAGTAATTATAATCAGAAGAAGAGAGCATATGGCTGATCTCAACAAAGGGATTAACATCTCCATCTCAAAAGTAGCATTACCAAGAAATCCATGAAGAAGGAAGATGGAGAAAAGTTGGTAACTATCCCTAATAATTGGGATAATTACTAGGGATGCTGAGCATCCCAAATATTTTAATGCAAAGGCAAAATACTTTGAAATCATGCGTTTATTTAGTTAAAGCTTTCCACAATAAAGTGGCCACAAGCACATGGTAAGGAATCTGATACTTAGGGACACACAGAATAGCAAAGTTTGCAGAGTGTTCCAAATTAAACACTCAAAAGATGATTTAAATGAAAACTGCACCCCCACGACAGCCAAACCATAATTTACATGAACCATAAAGACACTAGTTGGGAAGCGGCCTTCATGGCTGCGAGGACTGTGTGTGTATTCAGGCATGGAGCAGCTAACACCAGCAAATTCAACCCGTTGGTCAGGATGGAGATAATGTTGCTACAGGATACTCATACCAACTGTGTGGCTACAGAAGGTTTTTAAACATCCTCCGAAAATATACTCAGAACTCCATACATATAGATGAGAGTCCACATGTAAGAAAGAAAGATGGGTAAATATAGATCTTAAGTCGGAGACCTTGCATGATTCAAAATAGGAAGAACCAAAAAAGAGCAGAAATTCAACTAATCCCTTTGCAAGTGGCATTTACCTTTGAGGCTCGAAATTCAGGAAGATGTTTTATTTTCATTCTGCATTTTTTTTCCACATTTCAAAGTTGGACATTTTAATGAGATTTGAAATAATCAGAGATGAGTATTTGTGTGCAAGTACGTACTTTATGGGTAGCTCATGCCAGGAAGTGTTTACAAAATGGTAGAATTTACTTTGAAAGAGTTTCAGCAGAGGCCACATTTAACTGAAACGCAACAGCAAGACAAATTAGTTGAAACTACACTTTCCAAAATGATAGAAAGCTGTGGTTCTGTAGTAGCTATACAAAGTATGTAATAGTGAAGACACTGAACAGGGAAGTCCAGGCAATATTTTCAGTAAAGATTAGACTGCAGCGTCATTACAAGAGCAGATGATATGATCTGCACAAAAAGCAAGTGTTTTGAGAGACTTATCAATATCTCATCTTTTTAAAGATCTAACTAAATGTTATCTGGAAAGATAATGGAGAGGACTGACATTTAAGTTGGGATAACATCATTAAAAGAAAGGGTGAAAAAATCATATAGTACTACCTGACAGGCACAAAGCAGCTGGAGTCATTTTACTCACAATGAAAAAGGAATAAAAATTCACTTCTCCTCCCTGCCCACCCCCCAACAGAAACCTGTCATCAAGGAAAATGATCAATCTATTGAGTCTTTCACGTAAGCTACAGAAAACAAAATGACCTCACGGATTTTTCCAGCTTAGCCCCATACTATGGCTCACCTCAGAAGGAGTTATAACTTCTCAGTTAAGCAATGAATGAGAGGAAGACAATAAAATAAATAAATAAATGAGAGAGAGAGAGAGAGAGAGAGAGAGAGAGAGAGAGGACCGCAAAAAGACATGGTTTTAACCTACAGAAAGTCTGTAAGTAATATTCCTCTGCGGGCCAACGCATACTATGCAGTAAAGCAAAGTAAGATTAACTTCTCCAACAAACATAGATTAAAATTGTTGTCCACGTGCAGTCTGAATGTTAGATATGCATTAAAGAAACAATGGTTTAGCTTGATTACAAAGAGGCTTTCTGCCCTTCTATCATTTCTGAGCTCAAGTATTCATTGTAACGGATGACAGAAGTTCATCATATTGTCTCCAGCCTCCAGCTGAGCCAAAACCAAGAATTGGCCTTTTGCCTTCTAGAATCATTCCTACCAATGCAATGCAACTGTTTCTTGCTACAGTTGGAGGTGTTTTGGCATTCAGAATGTATATAGGTGCCCAACATATCGCACTGTTTATTTTTTTACTAAAGTAGATGAATAATATGCATACCTTGACATTGTATTTTCCAGTTCTTGTCTAAAATTTTTTTGAGAAGTCAACAAAATGTGCCTTTGACAACAACCTTCTGAAAATGCTCAGGCATCCAGATTAGTTTCCATATCAGTCAGGATCAAGTGACCAAATTCTTCATGGGAAGAATGAAACAACGAGGAATAAATGGAGTGGAAAAAAAGTCATGTGAGAGTTCAAATAAATATTCCTGGATAACGTCCTGCCTTCCTCTGCCACTTCTAATGACAAGTAATTCTCAGTTTCACAATGCTGCTGGCCACCATCATTTTCACTTCTGAAAGCAGCTGACAGCAAGTAGTAAGAGCTGCTTTGATTAGGAAGTGATAGGATAATAGCTGATGTCCTTACAATCTGCCAGGCTTGTCTAGGTGGATAAGGAGGTGCAGAATGAAAGAGGTGTCACAAGGTGCTAGAAAATCTACATCAGCTTGAGACAAGTGCATTAATGTGCCCCCATGCACTCACTCTTTTTTTTTTTTTTTTTTTTTTGAATGTTTTAACAAAGTACATCTCAGAAATGAATGAAAGGTTCTAACTGAGGCAGTTTATGCTTAGAAATCCCTGAAACTACTACTCAGACTATAAATTGGACCTCAGCCCTCTACCACAAAGCATTAACAACACACCTTTCAAGCCTAGAATAGTTTGCAACAGTGTACTCCTAAATTACAAAAGCTGACCCAATTTCTATAACCTAAGCACTGTGGGTTTACTTATGCTAATTTCAGTTGATGGCAAAATCTCTCATATGCACACCAGTGCTTTACAGAGGTAGAATTAGCCCAGATATTTTCCAGGACCCAATAAATACTTGTAGTGAAGAGTCACAATGAACAGCTATGTCCATCTAGGCAATACATTTTCACAGAAATATTCACACACTACATCCACTGAAATCCTTCATAACGCACTAGTAGTACCTCTGCCAGAGGGAAAAAAAAAAAAAAAAATCATATACACACAGTGTTGCCTGCATTGGCAGAATGGAACTGAATTGTTCTTGATGAGTTACGATTACAGATCTCCTAATAGATGTCATGGACCTAAGTGCCACAATCTTTCCTTAAAATAGTGAACTTGTGGAATTTCATCTTTGAATGATGGAAAACTTAGGAGGATTAATAACAAAAGTCTATTTTTCCATTCTCTCTGCAATGATTTACACAAGTCTTACAATTTTACCTGCTCTGTAGGGAATTACTGCTGGGCAAATTCCTTTTTCACTTGATTTGCTTGTTACCCTATTCTTATCTAGCCCCACAACACATAACTTATGGCAGCTCAGAATGTGCCTTTGCATGTCAATGCAAGCTGACAATTTGCACAACTTGACTCACTTGGGAACCCGTAATTTGTCTTGCTACATGCACCCTTAAATTGCAGTTTGGAAAACATTAGCCTTTCAAACATAAATAAACTGGAGAATTAAATCACATCGCTAATGTATACACTATTTGAATGTGAAATTATCACTGAATGGAAAGGGGACTTATCTGCAATAAGCAAAGACTCAAATATGATGTGCTAATAATACATTTCATGGGAGAAAATGAATGAAAATAAACACCCTATGGATTTACAACCAGTGATGAGTTTAGCTCATTTGAATTAAGGATGAGGTGTAATACAATCAAAATTAATAGGAAACTGGTACAAGACTATTTTTCTTTTAATAATACTTGGAACTTCATTGCCTTTCCAAATTCCCAGAGTCTTTTCAGCTTGAAAAGTCTTTCAAATAATGGCTTTATTCTGAGTAAACCGGTGTGGTTTGAGGCTATAAATACATCTGCTTAGGCACATGGTTTGATTCTGCCAAGTCTTCTGCATGTGTTTACGTTTTGCAGACAAATACTTTGACTCCACAGACCTTAGAAATTAAGCACCTGCCTACATATAGACATCTTTGCAAGAATCAACAGACAAGAGTATTATTATTCATTTTCATGTCCTTAGTGAGAAGGAAATGACACAAATGAGCTTCAGCATATGTGCTTAATTTTACATGAATAATCCAGTTAACTTCACTGTTAACATTCATGTGCATAAAGTTAAGTACACAGATATTTGCCAGATGGGGACCTCTGTGACTGGCTTTCATCTGGATCCATTTGTATTTATATAACTTCTAAAGGCTGGTGTATTTGCACCAGTGCTCAGGGGAAATTCATCTCAAAAGGCTGTGATGCACATTGGTTCACAACACCGAGAAGCATGTTTTAGAGATAACTAATGTCCCTCCAAATTAAGTGATTTATTTTACAAAACACATGGTTTAAGTAGAGACCAGGCTGAGATGCATACCAATATCAATTTGGCCCTTTTATTTTCATAAAGAAAATTAATCCTGCATAATACTAATTTAAATCATACTAAAGTTCAACCACTTTACACAGTCTGTATAACATCTTCAAATTATTTAAAATAAAAATAACAATTTTTCCATCTTCCTCCCTCCCCAAAAAAGTTAAAAATGAGCCAGTAGTTATCTGGGGATACTGTGAGGATTTTTCTCTAAGGCATCTATACAGTTAAAGCATCAATGCAATACAAACATCATCATAACAACTCTGCTGATACAAGATTTCTCAACATATTTTTTTTCCCACTCTACCCTAGGAACATTTTTTTTGACAAGAAAATTCAAACCTTTTTGTTACATTGGAAACTAAATTATATTCAAGCCTCAGCTAAAAACAAACAAACAAAAACGGATCCAAAATCCTTACTCCATCTCACAGAAGCAATTTAGTTTGCTCAACACCCTGTCAAACTCCATTTGACATGAAATTCCAGGCTACTTAAAAGTGCTTTTTCCTCTAATTTGTTTCTGTTTATTTTTACAGTATTTACTGTTTTGATCCCTCTTTAAAGTACCTGGGAGGTAAGCTCCTCTACTTCATAGTTAAAGGAAAAATATCAACTTTGAGAAGTATTTTAATGACTCACATATACTATTGAAAGAAAACGTTTTCATCTTCAGAATTCCATGCACACGCAAAATGTCTAGATTATTTCCCTCTTGCAAATTTCCTAGAATGTAAGACCTCAATCTGTCTACACAATGCAGATGTAACATTTCCCCCAAACCGACTCATTTCTAAGGGGTTGAAAATATACCTAAAAGAAGCCAACCTGAAAAAGAATGGATTTATTTTTCAGTGATAAAGGCAAAAATATACCTAAATGGCACAAATCATTGTAAGTATCAAGTGATACACCCATAAGGGAAAACACTTTTTCAAGAACCTGTTTTGTCAATGTAAAGATAGTAAAACTTAAGCGTTGTAGGCCAGAGCTCCAGTCTTACCACAATACTGTGATCTTATTATGGTCTGCTGATGGCTGACTGCAAGTGGAGATGAAAACAATCATCGCAGCAGAGCTGCTGCAGCACACCTTCTAACCTGCAGTCTACCTGTTTGAGACAAAAATACAGGGACAAGAAGCCCAATAGCTATACAGCCCTATGGTAAGGAAAACATGTTTTTTTCCTTTCCTTCTCTGGTAAGTACTAGCTTTTTCTGTTACAAAGTCATGCTACTCCTTCTCCCCACCCCAAAGACAGTTTTAGAGCTCTCTTCAATGCTGCAAGAGAAAGTGTCCCAAGACTACTTCAGAATCTATTAAATCTTTTGCTTCTCGTTTGGTTTTCTCATGGTATCAAAAAGAGCAACATACATGTATGAACATCATTAGCCCAAGTTCATATCACTGCCAGAGTGGCAACATGTTCTCTACTAGGAAAACCTGAGAAATCCCACAGCAGCAGTGACAAGTTTGGACAGAACAACAAACTTAGGCTGGCTGCAAAAGGCTCTCTACTCCTTAAAGAAAGGACTAGTAGAAAAGAACTAGTTATAGGAGTCAGTACAAACCTTACTAATTACATGATCACAAATATCTACCCCATGTAAAGACAAAAAAAAAAAAAAACAAAAAAAAACTACATAGGCAAGGATGCATATGTTGTTTCTTAAATTTCAGGGTTGTCATTTTACAGAACATTCTCTATTCATGTGCATGCAGATAATTATGCATACACTAACTTTGCCCATGAAGACTCATATTTAAAAGAAAACAAATGTGTAATCACAATCATAGTAAACCTGTTTCATGCTGTATGAAAAATGTAATCCTCTGAGAAGAACTCTAAAATGTTTCAAATAGAAAATCCAAATCATTACTTGTTTGGTGTAAACATGACAAGCTTTTTTTTTTTTTTCTTGTGAAATTAATTTTTTAAACAAAGCCAGAAGTGTTTGATGAGTTACCTGTAATGCATCAAGAAACTTTCTGGAGAAAAATGGTGTATATACAGAATAAATTAGGTATAAAATATGTTTAACTCTTCATTCGTTAATTTACAGAAATGTACAAGTTTGTTTTTTTTTTTTTTTTGTTGTTGTTTGTTTGTTTCATTTTTCTACCCTCTAATATACCCTAAGGTAAAAGTTCATGTATTTGACAAGAGTATACAAGTACTTCCAAGCAGGAAGGAAGGGAGTAAAATGGAAATATTTAAGCACTTTAAAAACAGAACAGCACATCCATTTTGAAACTGACCTAATTTTTAAAGCTTTAAATACTTTCAAAAGATAATTACTTGAATTTTGTACTGAGCATTTTGTGCTGCCATAGCATTTATATATATGAACAGAAAGGCATCCTTCAGATCTCTTCTTTCCCTGAAAACAAATAAAAAATAAAAAATAATAATAATTAAAAAAAAATAAATTAGAACCTTATACTTGGAGTCAACATGAACCCCTTGCACCTCACACACACACACACAATGTAAGCTCATCCCTCAGCCACTAGACTGAAAAATTCATTATTTGTATTGCTCTGTTCCCCTGTAACATCACAGTGGGTTCTAGTTTCTGCCTCAGGACTGTCTGGATATGTTCCCACTGAGTTACATACCATGCCTAAACTTGGATCTTACTAATTCCTAGTGTTTTCTCCTGTTATCTATTGCCATTTGTTGGCATTAGTTCTTGATTTTTTATTTTTTTACCACTAAGTCTGTGTCTCATTCCTGCAATACTAGCAATAGCATAGTAAAAGGATGTTGCTTCACAGCATTTCCATCTCCTCCCTTTTCTTGTCAGGAATATTTTTGACCCACTATATCCTTGAGGTAAGAAACTACAAGAAACCTTCTTGTGAAAAGCAAACACTTCTTCCAACAGGTGGAAAGATACTATCAGTACTATCATCTTGAATTCAGTCTTCAACCACCAAAAGAAAATAAGCATGCCATGTGCCCATATCATGTCATATTCTGCACATATATTTAAAAAAGCAAACAATAGGAATTCTACAGGCACAAAGTAAGTTTCATATGCCACAGAACTAGAGGGCTTCTGGTGGGTTCATAAGAGAGCTTGTTTGAGAAGGAAGTGGAAATGAAGTCTCAGTCACCTCAGGATTAGGAAGGACAGAAGGAAAAAAGACGTATCAAACTCAGAGATCCAAGGTAACCTAAATTTAGAGATTCAAAGAAACACACGGCAAATCCCATTAAGTTGTACATGAGCAAGACTAGGGAAGAGAGAGATGAGAGAGACTTTATTTTTTGTCTCAGTGGTGCTGCCAATCTGCTACTCTTCAGATTTCTCAAATCATATTCTTTGTCCTGTAGCTGCTACTCTAGTTCTGTTAAAATATACATGGTTGAGCATTTGGAGAAGCAAACGCAAGCTTTTTTTTTTAGGAAACTAACCTTCTGCACCACAAGCACTTATTCAGTATTTACTCTCTGCCATGGAGTGAAACTTAAGGGTTGTGAAATTACATTTTTTTTTTAACTGATTTGTCACTGAAGTTGGACAAGACACTGCAGATAACTTAATATTTGTTTACATTTTAGCAGCATCCATTTTTGTAATTGGAATTTGAAAGAGTAAATGTAAAGGGTGCAAAGCAAATCTTTTTATTATTACAATTTTCATGCTTCCCTGGACATAACAGTCATGCAAGACACACAGTTTGCAAGAATATTTTATTAAGAAAGGAACAATTTCAGCCATAACTTGTGATGTGGAATAGATGCAGAAAACTGCTAATGTAGAGTCTTGAGGAGGGAGAGGTCACTGAGAAGGTAAACTCTCAATTTACATTTTAAGAAAGTGGAAAAATAGGAGGTCACATTATTTTGAGTTAAGTTTATTTTCTTTTGAGCTAACGCTTTCGGAGACTATCTTTATTTCGAATTAAAATTATATTCTGAAGAGTTTAATGGATAAAAAGCAGTGATTTAACAAACCTTTCATGATTTAACAGACGATTTGATGATGGCAAGGTACACTTGATTATGTACTGCATACAGGGCAAGGTAAGTCAGACACACCAGAAAGACCCTCCTGATGAGTCACAAGGTTCATAGAGGACCCTCTTTGTTCCTAAATTCCTACTTTGAGGAGCGTGGGTGAGGGTGGACTCAATCTCTGTCCCAGACTTGGTCAACAATTTATGTTTCAATGGTTACATGTGCACAATTAATTTAAGATATAACCTTAGTGAAGAATACAAAGTTCAACCATATATTAGTCATTTACCAGGGATCTACTGCAGCAAGGAATCTCTCAACAGCAAGGAGCAAGGGATCTCTGCAGCAGGCATAACCTTGAGAGGCATCATTACTCAAGGGGAGATTCTGCTGTTCAGCCTGCTGCTGTGCAGTAGAGCTAAAAGGGCTCTTGGGCTGCTCACGATTTATGGGGTAAGGTGATTGACATAGTCATATTTGCATACCAACTGCAGACAATAGTTTCTGCCAAATTTGGCTTGAGTGGGACACTGACCACTGTGGTTAGGTGTGTGCATTGCCCTTGGCTATTGTGTTGTTATCTGTCTCCCTGGATTCCACTTTGAGCCAAATGCAGCCATTACAACCAGATGCAGCCCTTAGGACCACCACTGAAGGTTAATGCTTGAGCAGAGTTATGGGAAATAAAGGTCAGTTTGGAGGGATGGCGAGAGGAGGAAGTACAGTCATATGCCACGTGGAGCCCTGCATTTTGCTTTAGGGCCTGCAGCATAAGGAGGACATGGACTTACTATTTTGTGTCCAGAGGAGATGATCAGAGGGCTAGAGCACGTCTTCTATGAAGACGGGCTAAGAAATTTGGGGTTATTTAGCCTAGAGAAGAGAAGACTCCAGAGAGACTTTGGAGCAGCCTTTCGGTATTTGAAGGGGGCCTACAGGAAAGATGGGGAGGGACTGTGTCAGGGGGTTAAGAAGTAATGCTTTTAAACTAAAAGGGGGTAGGTTTTGATTAGATGTTGGAAAGAAATTCTCCACCATGAGGGTTGTAAGGCACTGCAACATGTTGCCCAGAATGACACCTCTCTCTGGAAGAGACCTCGAGGGCAGGCTGGATGGAGCTTTGAGCAACCTAATCTAGTGAAAGATGTCCCTTGCAGGTTGGAAATAACTGATCTCTAAGGTTCCTTCCAACCTAAGCCATTCTATGATTTAGCATCAACTAAAGACAACAGAATGTCAACCATCAAAAAAAAAATCTGGAAAATAAACTTTCATCATAAGACAAAGTTGTCCCTCTCACTCATCCACTGCTCCTATAGGCAGTTCTGGGAAAAGTGTAAATTGGGAGTGGGGGTGGTGGTGTCAGGGGATGGGAGGAAAAGCAAGAATTATATGCACCCCTTATTTTCTTGGACATTTATGCTGCGCTAACTATGGTATAAGGAGCATTTATATGAAATTCATGTTTATCTTAATTTATTTGTCTTTGACCTTCTTCTTCTGGGGCTGAATTAGGACTTACTTTTTTTAAACACCTGATACCAATGGTTTCAACTTCACAGCTTACACATGTAGCTGGTATGAATGTTCACAGAAAGAAAGAGTTCCATTTACAGGCAGGATTATCAAAAATATTGTATATGATTAAATCAGAATCACTTTGGTATAAACGCTCTGTGTATGCCAGACCTAGAGAACTCTTACAGTCTGCTTGTGCATCCCTAGGGAATGCTCTTCACATATAGATTTTATTGGCATCACCATGTTTCTGCACTGATCCACAAACCCAGATGTTGTGGCCCAGACACTTGTCATATCAGATTCAGAGGTTTCTGTGCTAATTCTCCAAAGATTACTTATTCTCATACTTAATTCTCCAAAGATTACTTTTAACAAGACTTCCTTGGAGAGCCCTCAATAGAAGATTAAAACCCACACAATTTATTACAAGTATCTGACAGGGTCTCAGGGGAGGTTGTTTTTTTTTTTTCCTTTTTTTTTCCTCTAGTTATCACAAACAGCATTTTGCTTATGCAAAACAATATGTATTTGCTCAGAAAGGATTTGTACAGCCATCCATGCAATGAAAGAGAAGAAATTGTCTAAATAAGCCAACACAACCACATGAACTAAACACTATTTAAAAAGAAGATCGTCAACAGTGCTTTGCATTATTTCACCATTTCTAGCCATAACAGCACTGACAAAAGACGAGACCCTTAAATACATTCAGCTCCCTTTGTGGAAAGGAACAGAATACAGGATGTACTCCTCACCTGTATATTTTCCTCCAAAGTGTGTATTTGCGTGGCCAGTGGGATGACATTTTTTGATTTAGCTGTCACCAAATAGAACTTTATATTGCACTCCTGTCTTTTTGCTTTCTTAGCTGACAGACTGCAGTGAATAAGGGTCATTCTGTCCTTTTATAAAGCTGTTTGTTTGAATCAAGGTATTTTTCTTAAAACCAGACCTGTTCATTATTCATAGGAAGCATATTGTTATAAAGTCTGGCATCATGTTTTGGGACCACCAGTCTAAGGATAAGCAGATTCATCTCTGACTCTTCTCATGCCACTGTACCTCTTCGTATCCCTCAAAGCAGAGCAAGGAGCCACTGCTGAAAAGAGTGGGAGTTAATAGGGTGGGTCAGTTAAAGGACTGCTGTTGACAAACCTTTTCTTCATTTTTAGCAGTCATCTCTAGTTGCTGAAAAAATACCCTGCACTGAATCAGGAGAAGAAAATATACACTAAAAATGAAAGCTATCCATTAGAAAAATACAACTCAAATCATTGCCTGTAGAGCATCTAGGCATATATCACTCTCTACCTGTGAGCCAATCTATTGCTTTTTCACAACTTGTCAACAATGCTCCATACAAAGAGGAGACACGAGAGGAACTTCACAACATCCAGTCCTGATGGATGCTGTGAATACACAGCCTCACCACATGTACTGTTTAAAAACCTCCTGGATGTGAACTTCAGCAACACTGCAGCAGCTAAGACTGCTTCTGAGGTAAGTTCAGTTCAAGTTCTTAACAGTTTACCCTTGTAAAATATGTATTATCAGGATTGATTTTGAAAGACTTGTGAAGTCTGGTAATTTCAGTATTTGTGCTGTACATTTTGTGAAATACTGTAAATTTACTTGGGGGCAACGATTTTCATTTACTTACACTTAAAGGTGCTCCATTTTTCTGTAAAAATAAAGGAACAGTATTTATCTTAATCTTTCAAAATATAGTTTGAGCAGGACAATTCTGTTGAGACACTGATAACACTCATAATTCTTAAGACGTACGTACATCTGTAAACCTGCATATAAACATCTATCTACATGTTCTCAAATATCAAAGTTCATTTTTCCAGTAGTTTCCTTTATTGCTGAAAAACAAAAAAAGATTGACAGCATTTTAAAATGGTTTGTGATACTTCAATTTACTTTGTTACTTTTTATGTGACCTGCTAGATTTCAAACCCTTTCATGGGTGCATGTACAAGCACATGTGAAAAACCTCCCTAAGGTTTTCTAAGGGCACTATCTGTAGAAAAACACTGCTCAAAAGTCCAGGCTTAAAAAGCCATAAACATCCAGCTTTATCATTTTCTTTCTTGCCCAAGGGCTTCCCTTGTGGTGATCAAAGCAGTAAAGATCACAGAATTTAACAACAGGTCTAGTCAGGCCTTAAAGAACAAAACTTTCAAATAAACAGATCCGGACCATCAGTGTACAGACCATGCTACCTGTCCAGAAGGGAAGCCCTGCAGGCAGCTTATATTCAACACATCGTTCGTAGAATGGAGAGGATTTAGGATGAAAATGCTTGGAGAGTGTTAATCCTAGACCTGACATGCACAGAAAAATAAATAAATAAATAAATAAATAAAAGTATATATATATATATATAGGTGTAACTAGAATTATTTGGACTATATTCAGTCACAAGAATTCTCTTCAGACCATCAGAAATGTGAATGGAATAAAAAGAGCCCATCAAAATCCTGGACTAAAGAAATGTAGAAACAATATGCTTTGATTTGGTATTACCCTGAGAAATCTTTCTTCATGCCAGTAATGTGGCACAAACTGCCTGCAGTATGGTGTGGATCCTCAGTCATCATTTTCAGCAAGTCCATAAACTAAGGTAGCAAGGAAACAATGTACTTGGAACAATGACGAAAAAAAATTGTCAAAGGACAAGTTTTCAACACTTCAACAAGTTAGCTACAGAGTTGCTGTTTATCAGACCTTTAGAAGCCATTCTACAAAATAATTCTTGAGCTTTTTCCAGTCAATTGCAGATGGGGAAAAATAACCAAGTAATATTCCAAAAATATTAGAAAATTTCAAATATACCTTGAAGGTATCCCTCTACCTTGACAGTCTCCCAGGTTTTTCTTTTTAAATCAAGATATACTTTTCACAGAAATAGGTTTAATTCTTGTGCCATTCTGCCTTGACTCCATCTCTTGAAACAGTAAGAAGATATGAAAGTTTGACTTTTAATCCGCTATTTTACCCTAGACAGGATACATCAAAAATGTATTCTAGCTTTTTTTATTCATTCTCCCTGCTTCATATTGCCTCATGAACTATGCTAGATTCTCTGCCTTCTTTATCCCCCCCCACTTATATTGCATTTGCTCTTTTTTCACACACAAATCTCATCTTTCCCAGTCTGGAAGGAAATAGAAAAATCCACTGCCTGGGGCTAAATCACCTCCCCTTCCTTCTTATTCACCTCCTCCTCACATCATTAGGGCTACGAAGATGGTGAAAGGCCTGGAGGGGAAGACGTACGAGGAACGGCTGAGGTCACTGGGCCTGTTCAGCCTGGAGAAGAGGAGGCTGAGGGGAGACCTCATCACAGTCTACAACTTCCTCGTAAGGGGGTGTCGAGAGGCAGGAGACCTTTTCTCCATTAACACCAGTGACAGGACCCGCGGGAACGGGGTTAAGCTGAGGCAGGGGAAATTAGGCTGGACGTCAGGAGGGGGTTCTTCACAGAGAGGGTGGTTGCACACTGGAACAGGCTCCCCAGGGAAGTGGTCACTGCACCGAGCCTGTCTGAATTTAAGAAGAGATTGGACTGTGAACTTAGGCACATGGTCTGAACTTTTGGGTAGACCTCTGCGGTGTCAAGAGTTGGACTTGATGATCCTTAAGGGTCCCTTCCAACTCAGGATATTCTATGATTCTATGATTCTATGATTCTATGATCATCTAGATCTGAATCACTGTACAAACAGCCTGTCTGCCAGGGCAGCACTGATACCCATGTTTTTGCCACCATCTCAGATGCACTCGTTCCAACATTTCATCAGCCTCCTGCTACGAGTGTTCCCCGCGTCTTTCACTACCTCCCACCACATTTGGCTTCTCCAGGGTCTGAAATCACATCTTCTTACACGTCTACCAGGAGAGTGGTGCTTCCTGTATCTTGTCAGTTACCTCGCAAAATTTGACTTCCTACGTAGTGCCTTTTCTTAAAAAAAAAAAAAAATCCTTCAGATTATAGCACAGCCTGCCTTGTTAGCATACTGTCTTTTGCAACCCAGGCGTTGTACCGTGCCATACCCCCACTGGCAGGGAATTATTTCCCGGAATCCAGAACAAGTTCAACACGCTAAGAGAATTACAGAGATATCCTTTTTCTTCAGGTACTTGTAGCAAAGACAACTGAATAAGTTGCAGGAAACAATTCTAAGTAGAAACATATACATATTGATTTAGTCTTGATCTGAGACAGACATGGTTTTGAACAGATAAAACTCCACTGTCCCAATATTTATCCTGACTGATTATAATGAAAGCTGACAAGAAAAATAAATACCAGAGGCCACAGGTGTAACTTTATTGCATCATCAAATGATTCTTATCTCACTTGCTCTACTTTCATATTCATGCAAATGGACCAGCTCCTGTAGGTTACCCATGATTTACACCTGAACAAACATCAAAATCAGGCCCAATAGGAGGAGAAATTGCCTCTTAAAAGGTGATTTGATGCTGTCACAGGAGCTAACACTTTTAGCAAACAACAGCTCTTTCTATGACTCTTCAATTACAAACTGAAGAAATAACGAGGGAATGTTTCCTGTTGAGCTTAAAAAATAGTACCTTTAGCTTTTACTCACAAGCAATCTATTCACAATCCCCTCCCTTGCAGAACACCTCTAAAGGTAAATAGCGTGAATTGAAAAGCATATAAAAGCACTGCATTATCCAGAAAAAATGCAAAATGTGTTTTAATGATGCCAGTACAATGGATACATGACAAAATTCAATTTTTATTTTATTTTTATTTTTAATTTTTTTGGTACCTAGTACCATCAGCTTGCTTCTCATCTTCAGACTATTGCTGTAATAGCCATCTCTCATTTTACTCTCCAGTACTTGCTTGCAGATCTCTGCTCAGCAAGGTTTGGCTCCACCTGCCTGTACACAATGGTCACAGATGTGCGAGCCTGTGAGAGAAATGAGGGAACTACACAAACTGTAGAGTGCTTGTTTACATCCATGACTTTTGTTTAAGCTTTGCGAGCCTGTAAGAGCTCCACACGGATCATCAAGACTTGTGGTTGATTCATGATTGATACCATTTCCTTACTGGGACAGAAAGGCAAGCCAAAGCCTGCAGGAATTTCATGCCGAGTCTTGACAGGTCTGCAAAATGTCTGATAAAATCCTCCACACAAAATTAAAGCCTGAAGAAGGATGACCTCAGAAATACAGCAATGGAGCCTGAAAGTTATAAGACCTGTACAAAACACCCTTGCCAAAGTCCACAGCAGTGGGGAAAAAAAAAGGCTAAACATTACTCCAACATGCCAGAGGGTATTTGTACAACCGATAAGCCTTTTGAAGCATTATGAAGAAATAAAGGTGTGTTAAGACTTGCCATGAACAAGTGGGTTAATTAAAGCATAAAAAACATGGAAGAATGAAGTGATGAAGATGATGAAGACTACACCAAAAGACAAATCTTGAAAAATTTCATATATAGAACTTTGTATGAACTGATACACCTTTGGGTTTCACCTATCAATAGTAATTTCTATGCTGATATAACTCAAATTAAACTTTTATTAAATGTGTTCAGAACTTTCTATTTTTGCACATACCAAGCACATCAGACTTTCCATAACTGTCATCTAAAGAAGTCTCAGTCCTGAAGTACAATGGGAGAAAAATGTGCACTGTCTGTAGATATATAATACATGATGGCTGATCCCTGTTATAAGATTTATCTTGGACTTCTGGTGACATGAACAAACCACTTGAGTTTTACTTTTGTGGGTTTTTAAGGTCAATGCATTCCCCTCTGACAATGGATACAGACTTGCTAAGGATAACACAGACTATCAACCTTCTTTTGCCCTTGAATAGATTATGGTTACCTGCCAACTTGTGAATGAACACAAAGTACCCTTCACAGCACACACAGCCAGTATGCCGAACATATGCCCTCTAAAAAAAAACAACTCATTCTAAAACATCAAGCAATTCTATGCCGATATAACCAAGAGATTCAACCATAAATTGGATTTTTGGAACTCTGTCCATAGCTATTTGATATGGATAACTGATTTCATATAGGGAGAGAGAAAGCATTTATATAATGTTTCACAGCAGATGCAAAATACCACACTATATGTATATACACTTATTTTTGAAAATGACTTAAAATGTCTTGTTATGAGCACATACCTAAAATTCTGTGGAAGTCCAGAGTTGCTCGTTCATTTTATGTTTTCAGTTACAAGACAGTCACAGCCAAATACCAAATAATCAGGAGTGGAATCCCAAGAATTTATTTTTATGTATTAATTCATCTGAACTAGGTAACGCATGCAATTTAGATTTTTGACCGTTGATAGGAGTATAACATACCATACATCAAATCCCATTTTATCAAAACACTGCAATGCAGATTTCAAAAATCCTGTGGATAATGTATGTTTGACAAGCATGTCTTTGAAAGTACTTTAATCATACTTAAATATCTTTAGACATTGTGCATTTATAGGCCAAATACCTTTTTTGTGTGTGTGCGTATTTTCTTTCAGATGATACTGAAAGCATATGTTGTGAAGATTTAACTCATATTTCTGCCTTTTAAAAACACTTTTCTCGAGCCATTTTTTTCCCCATTATAATTTATACTTAAAATTGAGCTCTCTGCTTAAAAGTAGGTAGGAAGTGGGACTGAGCATTCAGTCAAGTCAGAATGAAAGATCAGCTTTCTGCATTGTAAGGGGAATTGAATAGGGGAAATTATTATAAACTATTTACTTCACAATTGCCCCACAGAGCCAGCATGACTGAGAAAACATCATTCAAAGTTGGCTTTTAGGATAGAAAACAAAACCATAAGAAACAAATAATTCACAGGATTTGTACATAACATACAACAAGCTGATGGAATCCCACTTACTCCATTTGCCAATCACCAACAAGGCTTATCCATGTAAAATTACTCCTTAAACAAGGCCTCAATCAATTGACTTGCTTGTTAATTTTTGAAGGTCAAAAAATGACATTCAGAAGCAAATATGGTGAGCCTACAGAGGAACTTAAGTGAAAAGAATATAGGATCAATGTATTTCAAACTGCAGAAACTCACACAAACACACCCTGGATGCAAAGGAACAAAATGGACTACATGGTGATAGCAGAATTGGAACAGCCCCCATGTGCGATATAGATCTGTCTGAATGACAAAAAAAAAAATACATTCCCTAGTAATTTATTTAACAGCCAACAAGAAGGCTTGAAGAGATTTTATATGATGAATATGACTGAGCAAAATATAAAACTGTTCAAATAATGAAAAAAACATTTGGGGATAATTTCATCATCAATTGATTAAAACAGATTAGAGTGATTTTGTTCTTAATTTTTTTTCTGTTCAACAGTTTTGCTGTTCCTTTCATTCATTGAGCCACATGTCTTCTATCAAGAATCAAGCAAAACAAAGCAAAATCATTCCCAAACTCTAAAGATAACATACTAAAAAATTTTAGGAGGTATTTGTGAAACCTGATATAAATCAACTAGTACAAAATCTCCTTTCAGTCCATGGAGTAACAAACATTGTACTTTTAAACTTAACCTCTGTGGAGTTAGCACATGCCCTGGCTTTTGGAAAAAAAATAAAAAATAAAAAATAAAATAAAAAATCCTAAATTCATAACTTTCATATCTATGGCATAAAGAAATGTAAAGACTCTTGCTGCAAAGGCTTTTAAGGCTCACAAAATGAAGTGCCACAAAGTTTCTACCACAAGAAGATATAAAAGTCATTTTTGAGTGACTGTTGTGCCTTGTGAGAAAGTACAGAGCACCACAGACTTCAAACCAGAAAATGAAACAGATACCTAACATTCAAAATATTTTTTGCCAGTTAACAGAGACCCAGTGTGACCCAATGCTTGCAAACAGCTTTCAGCTGGCTGCTAGACCTACTACTAGTGCTACAGGATTTTCGGGAACAAGTAGGTGTTCAGCAACTTCAGGAGGAATCTGGTCCCAATGATGGAAAGAGTTGCCAGCTACTTCTTTCCTTCAGGGGAACTACTGAAAGCTTTCAGAGACAGGTTCCTTCCTGCCTAAGGAAAAAAGGAGAACACAAAAGCATTGGGTTGACAGGTGCTGAACACTTAGGAACATGGGTGAGGCTTACCACCCATTTTGGAGAGATCCTCATCACTCTCAGACAACCTTGTACTCCAGTTCTGGTGGCTCACAGCAGCCTGCCCTGGCTCCTAGACCCTGCACTAGGCACTGCAGCCTACCTGAGAGACTCCCTCCAATGCTACCACTACTTTGTCTGGCATCAGCTCTGTGTCTCTTCATTTTCTACATCCTCTGATTTATTTAGAAAGGTAATGGGAAGGAGCTACATTGCACCTAGTATTGGTCATTAAAGGGTTATCTGGGCTACATCTATAGCTAAATGACGAGACAAATTTAACACAAACAATAGATGACTTGCTCTTGGAAGTATTTCTTTCTTTCTCTAGACTAGTAGAGGGATGCTGAATGTTTAACTTCTCAATAAAGTCAAGTGAACTAAATGGAAGTCTCCTGTGGATCTTTTTTTTTTTTTAAAAAAAAAAAAAAAAAAAAAGTGGGGAGAAATAAATTACGGTTTTCAAATTAGAAACGCAGCGACATGAGAATCCTTGTGGTTCAGACACATACATGTGATTTATACACATACATGAAGACAGACACACACACACAGAAGCCTTTTGGTTCAGGGCAGCTTTGGAGAACTCCTATGTAGCAGCTTTGGTCAGATATAAAATTTTTGGCAATATTCCTGCATCATCACCAGCTTTTGTTTAGATGCAGTTATAGCAATCTAACAGAGTTTTTGATGGCGTAACTGCCTTTGTTTAGCAATCAAACATAAATGACTTTAATAGTAGGGGTTTTGGCAGGTATAAAGTGCTTTTGCTACACAGTGCTGACACTACTGCTATCCTGGTATGTATTTTATCCTGAGTTTATAAAAGACAGTACCAAAGAAGTAGGATGAAAAACTGTATCACAGTAGGGGGAAGCGGATCTGGACTCATTCATGGGACTAATTCCTTCTATTTTTCTTTTGTGACTTGCATTTAATGATAAGATTTCTTTCTGAGGAGTGTCTTCTACTCCCTTTCTTTTCTTTGATTCTGGGAGAAAATCACAACCACACATCTCTTGTATGAAACTCTGAAAGAACATTTTAAAGTTATTCAAAATAAAAGGGAGTTGCTAAAACAGCCAGATTGACGGTGTTAGTTTTCAAAGACTTATTTTTTTTTATTATTTCATTTTTGCCTTTGAACAGACAGTGATTCAAGTTCCTCAGCACTAGTTTACAAATACAAAGACCTGCCAGGGCCAATTGAAGGAGTAAAAGACAACTGTCTGTTCTACAGGTTTTACTGCTGGTGCAATATGAACAAGATGAAACTGGAAAACCACTACCACACATCCTGTCTCACACACCAGCCTGGACACTGTTCAGCTACGAGACCTCATCCTGGAAAACCTAGAAAAGGTCATCATCCTATTCTCAAGTGCCTTACTTAGTAACAACCCTGGCACACACTAGGCCTCTTGATGGTCATTCAAAGATATTACACGTACACCAAAATACTTTCCTTGGAAACTTCAACACAACAAGGGCTGGCAGGAGTGAGGAGGGACAAGGCGCCTGCCTCCCACCTAGAATAGGGGTGCCTGTGCCACATCAAAACCTGGGAAGTGTAAAGAATGGGGGGGGGGACACGACACACAACATCAACACAAAGACATTACACAATGAAAATTCAGTCCAGAGATGCCAGGAGACAGTTGCTGTTAGGAAGAAGCTTGATGTCTCACTTCCCTGAAAACCAAGTGTAAAGTGTTCATCATCTTCCTTATCTTTGCAAGTGGGTTCCCATGGGATTCATTTCAGTGGCTCATATGTAGCATAAACTGAACCAAACCAGTTTAGGTCACAAGACCCACAACCAATGGACTTCTGTTTTCTGGATAGTTTCCCAGTTTCATCTGTGAGTAAAGAGTAAAACAGGCACTCTGCAGAACACAGCTGGCAAAGGACTACTTAATAATGTACATAATTAATAAAAGTGCAATACAAGGCCCATGGCTGTTTTCACTAATGAATGTAGTCCAGCTTGCTTCAAGAGTGAGAGGCTGTCTTCAAGAGACAAAAACATCCCCTAAAGATACCAAATACAATTCTGGCTGCTGTTTTGTTTGCACACAAATGGATGAAAGATAAAGGGTATATTCATTCAGCCATGAACATCTCTATTATACACCCCCCACCCTTCAGAAAACTTTAGATATTTTTATTCCATTGACTTTCGAACAATGCAACAAGGACTTAAAAATACCCTATTTCTGAGGGTTTGCACTAAAAATAAATAAATAAATAAAATACAATAAAAAATTGGAGAAGCAACCAATCTAGGCATCTGCTAGAAGAGCAGCAATGAAGAGCCTAGCAGATATTAAAGACCCAGGTAATCTAGTCCCCGCTCTTGTGAGCCCTGCAAGGTACAGAGAACACTGCTGAAATCAATTCTTTATTCAACAGATGTTTTTAAATCACAAAATAAGTGGTGATTATATATACTATGTCCTTTTCAGAAAGAAGTTGAATTTTTTCCTCCTCATTTCCTTTTTACACAGTGGGTACAAAAAGCCTAGCTACATCCACTTCTTAATATGACACATCTGTGTACTCAGAAAGCTGAAAACTCTTGTTGCAAAGCTACACAAAGAAAAAGCACAGTCAAACAAACCCAAGCTGAAACAACATAACAGTTCAAAACTCAGTTTTGATTTATTTTTTTTCTGATTGCTCAGGCACTGAGACTTTAGCATGGAGACAGATTTTTGGTGGAAACCTGTTCACCATTAGACAAATGTTTCTAAATGTATATAATCAAGGTCTTCCACAAAGGTAGTACTTGCTGGAGTTACGGGAGACTATTTTAGTAGTCTCTCTTTACAGTCAAAGAAAAAAGTGAAAGTCAGCTCCCACATTTTTACTCAGAATCCTATGTTTTACTTTAGAGTTTGTCTTTCTTTTGTGCACCTGATCTGCAAATGAATTCCATTCTGATGAACAAGCTTGGTCATCAGGGTATCTTTATTTACAACTTGTGGCACCTGCTAGTGTAGAAAAACATGGATTACAATCAATAAGCCTGTATTTTGCTATATTCCTGGCTGGGACCCTCATCTATACCTTCTACATATGCCACAAGAATCTTGTGAACTTCTGTGCAGAAAGGATGGAACAAGCATTTTAAATTGCATGGTAATTAGTTAACAATACCCTCCTTTGGCTCTTCTCAGTCATTGTTTCCTTCCAGTCTGCCACTGTTCTAAGTGCTCATCTATTAAAATTCAAATTAGTGAAAATTGCTTCATGAATATTGTTTTAGTTGTTGCTGGGTTTTGTTTTTAGCGTAGAGATTTTCCTTCGCTGCCACACTTTCCAGCAAACCATGTCTATGCACAGTACCTCACATATTTGGAGTTGCTCTTCACAGGAGAGGTGGGTGTTTGAAATATATCACACCACATGTCTTTTTCCTCAGCACATTAATCAGGGGCCTACAATCAAATTCCAATGTGGCATTAAAAATAGATGTAGTGCTTCCCCCTGTAAACAAGGGGAAATGCAATAATTTCACTTTTGGGCTACTTTGCAGCCTCGCTAAAATGTGCATCAAAACACACTTTGCTGGGACTCTGGGCAACACAGACTTGAAAGGTCAAGCACAGAAACACTCCTGCCAGGGCTGACTTGACAAGCTACATGTAATGAGTATAGCCAAGGTCTTTGTGTCCCCTTTACCGTCTTATCCACTGACAAATAATTACAGATTAGTTATAGGTTGGTCAACTAGCTACAAAGAAGAATACTGGGTAATAAGTGAAAATGCTGATCAACAAATTTAAAATAATTTTTAAAGCAGGGGAAAAGCCTTTGACCAGCAGTCAGACTACTGTATTTACCTACTAACATTCTTTACACTCCTGAAAAGAAGCATTTTATTTCTCTAGTGGATGATAAAGCTAGAAAAGTAGCAAACTATTATGACTGGAAAACAGTAGAGGAGGAGGAGAGGAGGGATTATTCTCCCCACCTCCCTTCTTTTAGATATCTTCAAAGGAAAACTCTGAATAAACTATGAAGGGATGGGTACTCTGAATATACTGTAAAAAGAATACTTCCAATTCTTTTGGTATGTAAATGTTTCCAGTATCAAACATTTTCTCACAGGTGTTATTAGACTCTTTTCCAAAAGACAAATTGTTATTCTTAATCTAACACCAGAATAGTCAACTTTAAGATTAAAGCATTTGCTCTGCTGTCATAAAGGCACACTTGGCCCCATTTTTGCTTATTCAGTATTTTCTCCACTACGCATAATGGAATTCTGATTTATTTTACACTAAGTGGGAAGAGAATAAGAGAAATTAAATAAAAAATGCAGCTTGGGTCTGTCCCTCAAAACATGGTCTTACCTGTACCAGGAGGATGCAGGAAGAAGAAAGATTCAACTGAAAAGCCATTTGAGAAGATCAAAAATTATCTTTGAATGTTATTAATAAAAACTTTCAAAACTATCCTGCACTTCATCCTAATCAGGGTGTAGCCAGACAGGATGTTTTGTAACGCCAGTGATCTTTACCATGGGTCTAACTCAGGACAAAACTTTCTGATTTTAGAGAGAAGGGATGTTGTGGGGAAAAAGTGAGGTAAACATGCAAAGGGGTCGGAGTGCAAGGAAGAAGGGAACACATGGCAGAAAGACAAAAGAGGAAACCAATTTTAAGTAATTTTAATTTAATTTTAATATAATGTCAATTTTAAGACACCAAGTGGTAAAATCAAGGTGAGCCCCAAAATCTCCAAAGCAAGATTCTTGATCAATCAGAGACTTACACATAATAAAATAAATTAAACCACTCTTCTCCCACCTCTCCCCTCTGATTTACTCCTTCTTTGCTCACTTCACAGCATCCCAAAATATTAAATAACCAAATAAAGATCCCTGTCAGAGTAAAGCTCTGTCTTCAGCTGTAGTCTAGCACAACTGGGATTGATTCAGGCCAGCTCCCTACCACTCCTGCCATAAATGAGGAAGAGATGGGAATGGCTCAAGGTGCATCTTCGAGCAGTTCTTGTTCACTACCTTCTTTCATGACTTTTAGGCCAGCTAATGAGATATTCAAGAGGCTGGTAAAGAACCACATGCAGTATAACATGAGGATAAGACAGAAATTAAAATAGTGCTGTAGAACAAACTTACAACATTGTTAGTGAGACTCGTCTAAGCTTTGGCACTTTATTTCTTATCTTGGAGGTTAAAGTAAGTTTTCTGATTTCTGGGGGGGGGGGGGGAGTGGGAGGTTAAGGAGGATTTTTGTTGTTGGTTGGTTTCCTTCTATGTATGATTTATTATATATATATATCTTTTAATTGTTACAACAGGAGGTAGTATCTGATAGACGAACTGGGGGAGGATATTACTTTAAACTACGCCCACAACTGCCAGGAAGAAACGCAAAGGCTGATTCCATCTGGCAGGGTCCTCATCAGCCTACTTTTAACTTGGTTTATAATTAGCTTTAAGCAGATTTCACAAATTAGGCATAATTTTAACTCCTGCTATCCTGACAACAGAAGGCAGACAGAGGGAGTAACATGGGCACCATCTAGCTGTATCGAAGTACTTAATTACAGCAATTCTTGGAGCCAACCTGCCATTCAAAGGACCTTCCCAAAACCTAGTCCCACAGCTGCATCAGCCTGGGGCTGCACTGAAAGCAGAGGGTTTTGCCTATAGATTTTATGTCTCAAATGCAAAGATTCCCCATGTAATCATAGGAATTAAAGTGGCAATGGATCAAATGTATATTAAAACACATGGCTCCTGCTGAGCATCTGATGCTGTTTTTTTTAGAGTATAATAGTACAGGAGCATCTATGAGCCACAGTTGCTTCAGAAGACAACACAATGAACACCCAAGTGAGCAGGTATCAACTTGCAAGAAAATAAATATTTATTTTCATTTCAGAATGAAGAACACAAAGGAAAGGAAGAAAGGCATCTTGAGGTTGAAGAGAAAGAACACTTCTTCCTCTTAAATTTAATATTTCACTAAGTGTTCATTTATACAGTTTCTATGAACTGTACTTTCTGCCCCAATATTATAAAAAGAAGTGAGAAATATATTTTTAAAGTGTGTGCAATGAGTAAAAAAGGCCAAGGTGAATAATTTTTACAAGATTTTTGATTTCTGTGTCACAAAACAGGAAAAAGGTAATGAGGGAAATCTATTATTTTATATCACTTAAAACCCATTCAACTCATGAAGTAGAGAGGTTCTTGACCTAAAGCACTGCAGGGAGCTGACAACATAACACCACTATGCTTACTGAGGTGGTCCTTGAGTCATATAACAGGTATAGCATTGTGCAGAGTCTACAACATAAAATGAAAGTGGAGAAACTCAGTTGTCATAAAAAAGCAGTTCTCTATATCTTCATGCCTCAATTTACATACTTTCATTTCACAAAGCCAAAGGACTCCCAAGAGACTGGCTGCACCGTATCAAATGCAGAAGAGATTCAATCTTCAGATTTCGAGGAAATTTAAAGTTACAAACACCATTAAGTATAGGTCTGTGTGCTGTCCTGTATTTGTATGTATGTTTGCTCATTGCTACAGAATGTTCCAAACCAGAACTGCTTTACTTGATCTAAATGAAAGGTAAATTTGTGTCATCCAATTTATAATTCTTTTATTTTCTCTATCCCTATGCTCCATATTCATGTATATTACTTTTATAAACAGTGCTGCAAGCTTGGATATGTCTAGTGTTCTCCAAGAACATTTCAGGGCCGCATGTTTACATCTCTCAGCAGCAAGTATCTGAAGAACTTGCAGAGCAAAAATACAGGGAGTCTGCAGCCTTCTTTTCCACAACAAACCTTGAATTTTCTCAGCCCTACAATAGGCCGTACTTAACCTCTGAAATGTACACAGCCAACATGAAGAAGCACTTCACCTAGGGAACAACTATTGTATGTTATAGAACTTTTTCCCTGGGCCAATTCACAGGCAAAGTTGAGAATGATGAACATGCTAAATCTGTTCATCTTCAATATACACAGCATGGTCCTGGGCCTCTTTGAATACCCCATCACGTGCAGCACTCAGAAGGGTAAGGGTAAGCCACATACCAAAATAACTTTGTATGGAGCAGACAATTTACATTCTTGTTCAGTAAACATCATAAATATATTTACAGCAAGTGACTCTCACCACTCTAGCCATGCTTGAAAACTCAAGTTTAAACATAGGAGAAAAACACACCAACCATTACGACTTAAGCATGGCAACAGAGCTCTATAGGTGTCTGTATGAATCAGAGCCATATGTCTCAACACTAAAGCCAAAAATTCACTCTGCTAGTGAAGACACTTACACCGTCTGCTTCTACTCAAGTTCTTTATGTGCAGAAATTCTTCCCTCCCCAGTTCCTCAACCAGAAGAAATGGAACAGGCTCTCCAGGGCAGTAGTCATGACAGAAAGCCACACAGAGTTCAAGAAGCATTTAGACAATGCTCTCAACATGCGGTTTTTGAGTGGTCCTGTGTGAAACCAAGAGTTGGGCTTGATGATCCTTGAGGATCCCTTCCAACTCGGGATACTCAATGGTTCTATGGTGACAATAGCTATTCATTTCCTTTGTTTTTATTCAAAGTGTGCATAAAAACGTGTTTACTTCTGTGTCAGATAAGTGGGGGAAGAAGGGAGAAGAGAGGAGTCAGACAAAGAATATCCCCCCATTTAGTTTTCTTCCAGATTTCAGATCAACTGTCAGACTTGAAAAAAATAAAATAAAAATTGACACTATCATTCATATAATCATATATATAAATACAAAAAAAAAAAAAAAAGCAAGATATAAAACAGATACGATATGTATAACAGGAAAAAAAAAAAAAAAAAAAAAAAAGATAAAGGTCTGGGACTAAGGCAATCAAGGACATACAGAACATACAAAAGGTTGTGTGACTTTAAAGACATTTAACTTCTCCTTCACTTAGCTTCTCTGCATGCAACACAGAATTACAACAATGTGTCCCTACTACCCAAATTGTTCCCCTGATTAACAGTTAGTAGCAACAGAATTGGTATACTAGTTCTGGCTTTTTTTTCATATATCATGTCATAGATATTTCTGTTGTGTATATCCATACTTAATCATTGTCAATTCTTTGTTTTACAAGACGAAATATCACTAGAATTTTTTCCACAAAAACTTTCTTTTGGCCAGTTCTTTGTATGTGGGGATTCAATCTACCAAACAATCCTTAGAAATCATGGAGCACTACCACCTGCAATGGCCTCATGACATCCAGCCATTTAATCTGAAATTCAACATAAACAAGGTGCTGCCAAAGTATATTGAGCTTTTTGCAGGACTACATAATACCTTAACCTCAACTCCAGCTGCCATATCTTCATCTTGCCATTCGCACTCTGTTTCTAGAGCTTGGGAGAGGAGACAAAGAATCTTGGTGTGAGGCTGAGAAGAAAAGGAAATTGAGAAGAGATGAAGAAAGATGCCAGCAGAAGTCCACCAAGTCCCAAACATTTTTCTCCCTCCCCTAATTGTTCAGCAGCTATTTACAAAACATACAACTTGATTTTTCACATACTTGATACATAAAACATCCCTGTGTAGGTGCCTTGCTGAGGTCAAATATAACAGGTTGTGTCACAAGAGACCCACCAGCACAAGGGCAGAAGCAGCGGCTGCACAAAACTTTCACGTGGCCAAAGAGCCCTGGCCACATTTGTTTCTGCCAGCACCACTGTGTCTGCACCCCAAGGAGAGCTGTGCAGCTGCCCTGGCAGCTAGGTCTGCACATGGCCACAACTGCACCCCAATACAACAAGCCTCCATCCCTGGCATAGAACCTCCCACATGGCAAAGCAGAAGTGGTAATTAGGGCACATCAGGCTGAGGGTGACCCCAAAACTTGCCCTAAGACACAAATAAGATGGATGCAGATACCCACATTAAAGAGCTCAGCTACTGAGACCTCAGGGATGTCACTCTCAACCCTTTCATTTTGGAGTCTTACGAGAGAAGTCGATGCAGTCTTTCAACTTGTTTCAGATTACAGATTCCAATAATCTTCCCACTTAGTCCATAGAAGGGAATGCCACAAGCAGCCTCCTCAGCATCTCCACCCCTTTCAGAACAAAATAAAATATTTATGCCCTACCATTACAGATCATGAAGGAGAAGGGGAACAGGAAAGAATCAGCTCAGGTGTTTGTCCTGCTACCATTAAAGTCAACAGCAGCCCTGGGAACTGGCATTAATATAAAGCAGGAGAAATAAGACAACAATGGCTGTTGCATTGCTTTGAGTAAAGGGAATTGAAATCTAAATATTGATCAGGAGCAGCTCACAGCATTCTACAGGAAGTAATCAAGCCACCCTAAAAATTCAGAATGACAAATGTGCTAAAACTTCCCCAGTTTAAATGGGGATATTTGGAAGTGAAAGTCAGACCTCTGCAAGTTAAACAAATTGCTACCTTTAGATGTTAGTGGTAATAAAATTGTATCCTCTACTCACCAGACAACACATAGGGACAATACAATATTCTTTCCGAGCTCAATAAATTCAGACAATGTACCAATAGGTAACTGAGGGTCTCAAATTTTTCTTCACAAATAAAATGAACACACATAGTGAAAGCATACTTAGGTTTAAGACTTTTTTCTATGAATCTAATCTCAGCTCACAGAAGGTCTACCTGCATATGTTATTGCCAGTATGGTTTGCCAGTATGAAAAGTAAGAGAAAAATATCTTCATGCACTAAGAGCTTTTTTTCACCCATCTCCCAAAACGTTTTTCCTTTTTTCCCCCTTAGTATTTATGAGAATATTGGCAAAAGTCTGTAATAAAACATCAAATTGTATCATTTTCATTTCATTGAATGCAAAGATTTTATTTGTACAAAAGCTCGTTTCCCCCATTGTGCCCTGTAAAGAAAAAGAGTTGCAATACCATGCATATGTATAAAATCATGGGCATGAAGAACATCTGAAAGAAAAAAGTCAGAATCTCCAGGACAGATGTAACAAGGGTTTTGCAGTAAAAGCTATCAACATTAACATACTAGTTCTAATTTACTTTACTTCATGCATTTAAATTTATTAACTTCAGGCCATATGTTGGCTCTGGAGTTTGGCTCTGCATTCATGAATCAGTTGACAATGAACAGTTAAGTTCCAGTAAATTGGAAAGGTGAAACAGGGTGAGTCTAACTAATGGAAGAAAATTATACAAGTGCAAATCCAATACACCATAGTAGAACAGCAGCAGCACAAAAATATTCCACCATATGTTTCAAGTGCTGGCTAAAGCCTCAATGCAGAAGGCTTTGATGTTGCAACTGTAATTAAGAATGTCAATACTTCCAGGGTAGAAAACTCGTCTTCACTGATTAAATACTTGATTTCTAGCCTCCACATTGGAAGAGTATCAGCTTCCTCAAATTCACTTCAGTAATTCACTTCCATGTTGTGGAAGATTTAAGAGCATGAGAGACAGAGGCCTCGCCACTGTTTCATGGTTTTAGAATAGTATAGTTTTAGGCTGAAGGGCAAAGTGAGTGTTTTGCAGATCTCTAATTCAGAAGCCATCTGTGCTCTCTTTTCATTAATACAAGTGGAAGAGTTGCTTAAGAATCAGATGGATCCCAAACATTTTGGCAAACCAAAGTGTGCATAACAACTAATCCAAAATAAACACAAAATAAGGCTTTTGCTGTGGTGAAGCAGCAGCACACCATATAGTAAATGCTGACTCACAAGACTGACAGAAAAACATGAGCCATAATTGCTAAAGAGAAAATATACTCCTGGGGTTGGTGACTACTCTTCCACTTGGACTTCCTTCGGTCCAACAAACGCTATGAGCCTGCAGGCCTTGAGGATAGCATGCTCTTCTTCAGAGGAGCAGAAGGGAAGAGTTGACAATTCTTGAATACCGGAAAATACACAGCTCTAACATTCTCTGCTCATGCTACCACTTGAAGACCCATGCAAAAATTAAGCTGCACAGAAGCTGCCTGCAGTACTTAAGGCATCAGGAGAAGTGAGGAAATAAGCATGGGGGGAAGTCAAGACCTTGGTTACTTAAATGACTCAGGATTGAAAGTATTTTGGAGCTCTATTGCTTTTAAGAATTTGGGAGTTAAATCCACATTCAGGTACTGAAACTAAAAGCAGTTTCACTTCCCAGAAGCTGCTAAGTACATAGGTCATCCTCAATGAAAGAGGGGAAGACTGTATCCTACTGTTGGGCAACAGTTAGTGGCCAGACATGTTTTGTGGGAGTCCAAATGCTTGAACACCTGTTTGAAAAGCTTGAAGCATCCCACACGGCATACATAAGGCCTTAAAATTACTCTATTTTCTGTCAGGGCACTACAGGGACTGGGGCAGCAGGGCACAGCCTGGAAGCCAGGGCCTATCCCCTCATCCAGCCAGGAGCAGGGCAACCAGGGGGTACCAGGCACCTCCACTAGGGAAAGGCTGAGACCAGGATGCAGTCCTAGGGGTGGGCCCAGCTGGAAGACCCAAGGCCAGGTAGGGCTGTGAGGTTGTGTCAGCAGGGCCCAGAAGTTTCATTTGGGTGCACCTAGTGTCTTTTTTTGTTTGTTTGTTTGTTTTGTTTTGTTTTTTGTTGTTGTTTTAAATTCAGAAGTTGTGTACTTTGGAAGCAGATGCAATCCCCACTTTGACCTGCATTATTAAGCAGTATAACCATGAGATCCCTTTTCCAGTGAAGTCAAGCTGGGAGACACATCTACATCACATCTAATTCACTGCAGCTGCAAATGGCCTTAGTGTGTGGGCTTACACTGAAGGCAGGCTGAAGCAAGCAGTCCTGCAAACGTTTACACCCTACGTAATATGCCCTCAGCACTGTTTGGATCCATAGATCCTCCTGTTTGTTCACATGGCCACAAACCACCCACAGTA
Source organism: Aythya fuligula (assembly GCF_009819795.1). NCBI lineage: Eukaryota > Metazoa > Chordata > Aves > Anseriformes > Anatidae > Aythya > Aythya fuligula. The sequence goes on along the minus strand of NC_045559.1, from coordinate 90,731,935 downwards.
AACCTCTGCACAGTGCACAGCCCTTCCTTTCCCTTCTGCTTCCCACAAAGTGATGGATAGGATGTGTCCTAATTTTACAGCTTCTTGACAGATGGGAAAAGCCTGAATTAAAGTCTATAAAGATCTGTAGCTAATGCTTGTGATATTAAAGACAAAACTACTGCCTGCATATGTTAACATAGTTTTACTTTGCATAGTTAAAAATAGGAGTTATTCTGACTTTAGGGATCTAAACTTGGCTGTATTGTGTGCACACGTTAATTTCTATTTTTGTCAAATTAAAAAGCAGTTAATATGCTCTACTACATTTCAATCATAAAAAATACAGGGACAGCTATAGTGGAAAGATTAAAGGTAAAAACCATCTTGAGGCAGAAAGTCCATTATTATTATGACAGTCCAACTTCAATCAGAGGCCCCCAGGATACCCGATGCAACGCAGACAGAAAAAGAGAGTCCGACCTCAACAGATACCCATGAAAACTGAGAATTAATCCAGTGATTTAAAAAAAAACAAAAACAAAAAAAAAACAAAAAAAAAACAAAAAACAAAAAAACAAAAAAAAACAAAAAAAAAAAAAACAAACACTGATACAGTCATAAAAGCACGAGGAGGGCCCAGAGTATTTCTCAGTGCTGGTTCAGGAGCTGTGGTCAATATGCTTCATGAACCACAGCATATGAAGGCACATGTGTATGCCTACCATTCTCCCTACCCACACTCTCTTCCCACCCCTCAATCCCCACCCATCCCAGTGCAAGAAAATTAAACATGTATGGCTACCACAAATGAATACGGTAGTGGCCAGTTTTGCAGATAATCAAAAATAGTGTCCTCCCACTAAACTTACAGCCCCATTCTTTCCTTTGCTTTCCTTTCCAGGGCTTGGGACTAGCAACAAGTACCTGCTCCACTTCACAGGATCTGACAAGCTGCACAACACCTGCATGCGATTCACCAACAAAACTAACTTCTCAGTTAGGTTTCAGATCCATTGTGCCCTCAGCTGAATTTTACACAAAACCAAACTGGCATTTAAATAACAGACACCTCACCAGAATTTGTTTCTCTCATATCATGGAACAATGTATTAGGAGAGGAAAGTTAACTGCCAGGACAACTATCATTGCTGCAAACAATCTTCTGCAAGATTAAGTCAGCAAGGAAAAAACACAGCTCATTTCCATGTCATGGCTATAATTTTCACAACACAGAAAAATGTCAGTGTCAATTTAGCAAAACCTATTACAAATGTGCAGTTGCATTAGGTCATACAGTTTGTACCATTTAAACTGTTCAAGCGCTTGTAAAACCTAGCCGTTATTTTTCAGATTGTCGATGTATAGGCAGCAAAACATAGAAAGCTAAGAACACAGAAAAATCCCAAATCAAGACTTGCACATTTTCCCGCCCATTAAAAACTGTTAAGATACTGACATGTTGTGACCATCACTTAAACTTGCAATATTTGATCAGTTGTTTCTAAGAACTCTTAAGTGTTCTGTCACACTCTGGTTTCATTAAGATGATATTACAATTCCAGATCTCATGTCTGCAAATAAACACAGGAAAACTCTGTATAAACCTCAAACACAGAAAAATCTTGATTTTAATCTACATTTTCACAATTTCACATGATTTTTAGTGACAAAATACTCAATAGTTGGCCAATAATTCTGTTCATATATTGAAAATAATATAGAAAGGACATTAGGCATGGCTTCTTAAGAAAACTAAGAGAATTTGGAATTGCCTATGTGTATATACACATGCACACATACCCAGATGTAAGTTTTTACATTAATTTCATTCTTGCTAATTTTTGCCATAAACAGGGTACTCCATATAATTCTGACAAAATCCCAGGTGCTAAAAAAGTCTAAACATGAGAGAAATAAAGAAATGTGATTTAGAAAGCCTGCAAGTTACATACAAGTTATGTATACTTGTTTATATTGTTAAATCTTTTTTTTTTTCCTTTTATAGATATTAACGTTGTAGCATCTGAACACTGTAGTATATTAAAAAAAAAAATTAAGGCTAGAAGCCTCTTACTTTGATGCTAGGAACAACATTTCTTATGAGCTAGTCCATGAAGAAACACTTTTCCATAAAATCATTATGTAAGGAGCATGCTTCCTTTAGTTTTGTATATATTGGCAAGCATCATGACATTGGAGAGACAATTCAAATGTTACTTTTAATGTCTTTTTTCCTTGTTAACAACATATTTGAAGCCAGATCTAGCCCACTAACGTATTTCAGATCAGGCAAAACAAGGTTCTGAAGAGAAAGACTTTCAGTAACTTCTAACTTAAGCTGCAAATGAATCAAAGTAGACTGGAGTGTTGGTGGCTAGACTGCTTGACTTCTCTACAAGACCTTTGCATGCTTTACTTTCGCAGAAATTAAGGGATGATTAATACAAGAACTATCAGATGAACTATGGACTTCATTTTACATATAGGTGTCAGCCTTGATGGGAGTAAGGATTTCTCATTTTGTCTTTGGAACCAAAACCAGAGATGGACATATATACCGTGTAGCCTCACGTAGTATACTACTAAAATAGTCACTATCATGCCGAACAATCACCAAAATAGCCTTAGCATAGAACTTGAACAGTTGCTTCAATGTAATACGTAAATACCAAAAAAAAAATCTTAAAATGACAGATTTTTTTATTGGATAAGTTATAAACAAATTCACATAGAGAGAGACACAACCTGCCAGTTCACTTAAAATGTGACTTTACTTTATTTGTCCAGTGTTCAAGAATGTTCAGACAAAAAGGGAGAAGAGTGATTTTGGGCTGAAGCCCAGAAAATATCACATTGCCCTACTTGACTAACCATAGCTGCCACAACAAATTCTCCTCTACACAGAAATTTTAGTACCTGCAATCCGGAGAATGACTAGAAACAAGGTGGGTCAAGAGCACCATTGCAGGAGATGGACTGTAGGAAGGGCAAGTGCTGATGACTTCTGGCTTAAGAAATCACAAGACTCCAAAACATACCTCTGTGCAGCTTCCCTGAAAACCCAGGTCACAATAAAAAGGACAGGCAGTAAATACTGATGACCCACAGATATGGTACATGATGGAGAGACTGATAAGTACCCATTCCTAAATGATACAAAAACAGCATATTGAGGTGATAGCAAGGATCCAGTAACTCGTGTCCAATGTTTTACGTGTCATCACACAAAACCCCGCACAGATGACTTAGACACATGCGTCCTGGTGCCAGCTGGGTGGACAGGCTGCTTGGTCTCACACTCCTCTCACAAACTCAAGTCCAAGTGTGCAAATGGATGTCCAAGTGTTAAATATAAATATATATAGTTTTGTTTTAAAAATAAAACTATCTTTTCTTCCTATAAAGTTTCCAAGATTTGCTACATTGATGCAATAGTGAAACATTTTCTCAGTCTTGAAGAGCAAAACAGATTTTGGAGGCTCTGAATTTGGCTTGGACAGAGTCATCGAAAAAGCCTATCAGAAAGGATTAGATGTGACATGAAGAAGACTTTACACAGCATATGTTTGAGCCTTCTAATACCTGATCTCTCAAAACAGAAAAAAAAAAAAAAAAAAAAAAAAAAAAAAGAACACCAGTCAAAATTCCCCACGTAGTTTAGAACACTAAACACCAGTGCACTGGTGTTTGGTGCACCGAAGAAACTCTACTAGATTTATTAGGGACACTCTGCCCTGTCTTATGCTCCCTACAAATAGGTTTCCAAATCAAAGAAGAAGGTAGCATAGGAACTTCAGACAGCATTATTTGTAAATTCTGGTGAGATAAATTTTTCCCATTTCTAATTAAAACAAAAGGATATTAAAACAAAAAGATACGTTAATACAACAATATTGAAATCTATCTTAATTTGTACTTGTACCTTTTTTTTTTTTTTTTTTTTTTTTTAAACATTTCTAGTGATCTTGGTCCCTAGATCTAATGTTAAACTTTGTGTCTTCTATTTACTGCAATGTCTTATTTTATGTACAGCTTGTTTTAGAAGAACTTAGTTTTTTCTGTTTGTTAGGGGTAGAGAAACAAAACTTTTTGTTCTGAATTGCTTTCAAAAATTATATAAAGTATTGTCAAATCTGCTTTTAAAAGATTGTTTTTTTTTTTTTCCCAGTTTTCTAGAACATCATCATAGACAATTGATTAGACCTAGATTTCCTACTTATTAAAACAAACTTTACAGTGTGATATTTTTCATTACAGAAGTAAAAAAAGCAAAGAACAACAACAAAGCAAAACCAAAACACAACCATTCCTCACAAAGTCAGGTAAAGGAGAAAGGGGGGAATAATAAAGTACAAAAAATGTTTTCTTGCACGAGTGTTTCACATCAGTGTATTTTTTAATTATTTATTTTTTTTAACACATTTCAATTTGAGCACCTCACACATTTTCATTTCATTTTCTTATACTTTCCCCGAAAAGGAAGAAAAGACCTAAATTAACAGAATTTACATTTTGACAAAAACACTTCCTTAAATTAGAATTGCTACAAGGTAGCTGATTGTTAATACAGGGTAAATGAAGCGAGATGAAACCAGGAACACAGTCCATAAACACATGCTAAAAAAGTCATGTTGCTCAAAAAAAAATAATTCTGGGATCTAATATTAAGATTTTTTTTTTTAATAAGATTTATTGCTATAGGAATACTACTAAATAATAAGAAAGTTTAGCATAATTGATTACCAAGCAAGAAACTATTTCTCACTATAAACCATTTAGTTCAGCAGGTAAAATGCTTTTTAAAATCTGTAACCACTGCATTTAGAATTAAACAGAAAAATAGACACAAGATGCAAGTAAAACCAAAAGAACTGAGGAAGGTCACGGAAGAACTAGGTCAACCAACAGCCACCGACAAAAAAATGGGCAGAAGTTTCTGCTCTTCTACAGATTTTGTATAACCAGATATTACTTTTTTTTTTTTTTTTTTTTTTTTTTTTTAATAACCATGTTTGCAATGTGCATGATAATCTGTTGGGGTGAAGCTTCATATGATTTCTGCTGAAATGGGGGACATTCTGCCCTTCATCTGCAGTCACCTGCGGCACATTTCTACTTCATTGCTTTAGCACTGATGCTTACGTGGCCCCTGCAAGCTGGGTAGAGAAAAACTCCTACTGAAAACCACCCATTCAATTGGAATAGGGTTAATTTTCCTCAGGTTTAGAGACCTTAGGTAAGTGTACTGTGCTGTTAGGCCACACACAGCCGGCAGATATGAACTGAATCCTTCTTTCCATAGGCAGCCTACAACCAGGTTGGCACAGTGGTGCTACAATCCTCCACCTCCTCATTCTGTTGGTGAGGCTGTGACCTTCATCATGCCCCAGCTTTTCTCCAACACTGCTGCTCACATGACTGCAAAAGCCCTGATGTCAGTCAAGAGGAGTCAGATTAATTAGTCAGTTTACACTTAGCCCATTTATTTTGCACAAAATTACTTAGGGAATTCTTCACACAAAGGCTTCCTGGCTGTTTGGTGGGAATGGTAACGTTTAATGCTAATTTAGCAGGGAGATTAAGGTGTGTAAGAGATTTTACTTCAAGCCAGCATATCTTCAGTCTTGAAGAAACAGACATAAATAAGAGACCCATAAAAAGAAAAACGTAGTTCCTCCCGTTCTTTCAGAGGTGTTGTGAGGATAAATGCATTAAGGATTATGAGGTGCTTAGATACTATGGTAATGGGGGACATAGAAGTATCTAAGATAAACTGCTATAAAAAAATGCAGAGACTTTAAAAGGAAACAAAATCCAGCTATGTGCAAAGCACAGTACTTTTGCAGTTACTATTTATGTGCCATCTGTGAACAAGGAAAGTACTTAAATCAGCTTTGTTCATGCTTGAGCTGGGCAAATAATGTAAAATAGCTACTTGTAAACCCTTGTCCAAATGTAAATTCTCCTTGATTGCCTGCCTATTCTGTTGACCCACTTTACACAAACACTGAAGTACAGGTGTGTTCCTGTTAGTCAGAAGAGTCAAGTGTATGGAGGGAACAGAGATTTCCCAAATATTTGATAACTCCTTTGTAGGTCTGGGAGTCAGACACTAGGGGGTGGGAAGGGAGGAAGCAATACCGCCTGACATAGGACACCAATCACAGAGTGCAAATAGCAAATCAAGTATAGGAAATAACTAACATAATAGTTATTGCTTCAGACAGCTACGTGCATCTAGCCAGACAGTCAGCCAGTGTTATTTCTAAACTATTCTCATTATTTTTAGCAACAAAGACTTGTTTATGTGAGTTTCTACATAGATAATTCATTATCGTGATAAGAGGACCATATTCATTGAGCTGCTTGCTTTAAATAGATTTTTCTCCAGCTCCAGTTCAGAAACAATACCACCTACAATACGAGGAGATCATAAAGAGACAGTAAAATGCTATAAACCAAGGCTCGATTTGCTTGTGTTGTTGCTGTGCTGTTCATACAGCTTAAGCAGCTCAATGATAGGGTGTCTTGTGGGAAACAGGAAATGGTTAAGCTGAAGAGAGATACAAATCCTGATCATTTAAATGACTTGGGTATTTTTTACAGAGGGTGTTGAGTCAGAAAGCATCCCTGCTCCTTGGGAGGGAATTCTCAGAGGCCTACTTTCTATGAAGCAAAATAAAGCCAGAGTGACAAAACCAAGAGATTACGATCACTTAATAAGACACAGTGAAAGCCAATACAATTTATTTTTCAATAATGAGCTAGGAATGTTCAGATCCCAGGAAACTTCTCTTTTGTTTGGCATTTCTGCTCTCAGATTACACAGAAGTACACACAGAGCCCCGGGGGCTCTATTTCTGCCCTCTGGACATCACAGCCACCAGCTTCACAAAGGAGAATAGTACCAGTCTTGTGTGCAAGAAAAATGTTTTTACAGAAAAACAACAGGTCTCTCTGCCTGATCTTTGTGAGATGCACTATATCAAGTAACATTCTCTCATTAAATGGCCAACCCAACATCTTTCAGTGCAATCAGTTGGGGAACAGTGTTGTGGGTTTTTTTGTTTTTGTATTTTTTTCCCTCTTGAAATTTTAAACAATCACCAATGGCTCAGGTGGATAAGTTAAACAGAAAATGCCTTTAAACACTCACATTGTCACTCCCTCCTCTTCCCCCCACAGCTTCATTAGGTTGGTAAGTGCTTCTTTGTAATTCCCATTTTGTCAGCACTACAATATCACTGCAGTATCTGCCAGGCAGAGACAAAAAATGAGTAGGAAGGAGCTGTCAAATAAAAAAGGATCTTAAAGACTGTAAATCACTATAGTATGGAGCGTATGGTGAGGGTAATCATTAAAAACATATCAATCAGTGGGAGCAGTTTCGTTAAGGAGAGGAAAAAAAAAAAAAAAAAAAAAAAAAAAAAGGAAGAAAGCAGCAGCAAAGAGAAGATCTGAAGACCTTCAACGTTATAGTGCCAGATTCCTCTGAAAACAGACCTGGCAATACTGGGCAAGGTAGCCCAAGAGCCTATCCCAGTACAGATTTCTTCAGATACCACACGTTTAGGCTTTTTCTTCACTGTAAAAGCAAGATGTTGATTCATAGTCCTGGCTCATGTGGCAAAAGAAAGATGTGTATTGCATTATGCACTCATTGGACTAGAAACACTCTAGAGTGTTTGTGTGCCTGCTACATAGCTGGCACGTCCTTCACCTGTTGAATCGTGAAAATGGAGCCCTTAATGACACTGAGAACAAAGACATGGTCAGGCCCAATACCGATGAGTCGGGAAGAAATGAGAACACAAAAATACTAGATCAGGACCCTGGGCAACCTGATTTAGTGGGTAGCATCCCTGCCTGTAGAAGAGGGGTTAGAACTACATGATCTTTTAGGTTCTTAAAGGTCCCTTCCAACCTGAGCCATTCTATGAAAATGTGAAAAGGGCCCAAGTGGAGACAGTTTCAAGGTATTTTCATACTCAACAAATCCATGTATGCTTGAGGGTGAGCCCTGCACCACTCATATCTTGTTTTGCAGCTAAGGATACCTCTCTTGTAAAACTAATATAGGAAAACAATTCCAGAAAACATTTTCACAATACAATTATACAGTAACGGGACAAATAATGTTTATGATCTTGGGAAGTACCAGACAAGACTGGAGCTATAGTCATTGGCTAGTAAATTGATATATCATTGTTATCCTTAACTTTACAAAATTTCACTTCCAGTATGAACATAATTGGCCTAGGTCTGCACAAATGTGGATAGAGATCTTCAGCAAATCTTTTCCATCATTTTTTGGAATACATACCTTCCGTAGGTGTTACTTTTACTGTAATAAACCTAGGTTTTCTTATGAACCAAGAACAGGTTAATATAGAACTGGGGTTGTTTAGTCTGAAGAGAAGGCTCAGGGGAGACCTTATTGCTCTCTACAACTACCTGAAAGGAAGGTGTGGGGGAGCTGGGGGTCAGCCTCTTCTCTCAGGTAACTGGTGATAGGACTAGAGGCAATGGCCTCAAGTTGTGCTGGGGAGATTCAGATTGCAAATGAGGAAACATTTATTCTCAGAAAGAGTGGTCAGGTATTGGAACAGGTTCCCCATGGAGGTGGTAGAGTCACCATCCCTGAGGGAGTTCAAGGAGAGGTTGGACCTAGTGCTTAGAGACATGGTTTAGTGGGTAACAGTGGTGGTAGGGGGATGGTTGGACCAGATGGTCTTAGAGGTCTTTTCCCACTTTAATGATTCTAGGATTCTGTCTCTCCAGCTCTTCTAAAAGGTTCATGCCAGTGGTGGTCTGTTGTTCAACAGGAGGAAGACTCAGTTCATCTGAGCATGAATGTAGAAAGTTTTAACTTGGAAATAGAGTCTGTGCAGAAGGCAGAAAAATTATTTATTTATTCAAAGAGGACTATCTTTACAATTCATGCAAAAACTACAGTACAGGACTGGAGCTGGTAATTTGAAATGAAGTTGGAGAATGGAGGCAAGGAGGAGAAGGGGAGATATGTAGATATTGGGTTTGGTCACTTTTTAATTTTTTTTCCCAGCAAGCACTTAGAATAAAATTTTAAATTTAAGTAACTGGAAGCTAACATGGCCAAGCTGTTCCTCAGTACAGCAGTGTCCCAAAGAGTAAAAGGGGAGAATATTTTCCTTGAAGGGGCTCAGGAAACTCCCACAACCCCTGATTCAAAAGGAAAGAAAAAAAAAAAGACAAAACACAGGAACTTTATTCAGAACTAGAGACCAGCAGATTGCAGCCGATTCCTGTTGAGTCTGCCCCATAGCTGTATGGGCATCCCTTCACACTGCTATGAAAGTACAAACACAAGAGGTTTTGAAGACTGGCTAAATTAGAAACAGTGTTCCATTATTCAGATTTTCCTACACAGCATATAACATAGTGTTAAGCAACTCACTGAAGTGTTTTATGTCAAAAATGATACAGGAAGGAACAATATCCAAATGCAAGCTACTGGAGCTGGTCAATTAAAAATAGCACAGACTTATTCATAAATATCCATGAATCCTTGTTTATTTCTGTAGTTGTCCAGTTTATTTGCTGCATTATCATATAAACAGTCAAAACGTCCATGAAATTCTGGCTTTCTGGAGAGAGAAGATGCAATCTTCTATAAAGAGAGCTAATACATGATGCCAGTAGCAATACTTGCAGCATCTAAAACTGAGCAATGAATATGCTCATCCTGATCAAATTATACAGAATATCAAATAGCGTAGGCAATAACCTTCTTATTCGATAACAACCTTCTTCAATAACCTCTAAGCGTTCCTCCTTATCCTTATATGTTTTATTGTACAGTTATGTACAAACACTAAAGAAAAATTAGAAATGCAGAATAAAGTACAAGGATTGCCAGCAAGGAAAATGCGTTTGTGTGTGCACATGCATGTGTTGTGTTGCAAATCTTTACAAATATCTACAAATTTGCTGGAAATGGAAAATGTAAGACAAGGTGTGGGTTACATGATTTGGGGGGAGCCTGCTAAAAGAAGGCAAAACTGAACGTGCAATGAAGTTGGAAAAGAGACTACAATACGTATTAGTCTGTTCAGAGTTACAAGACAGTGGTAAGGGAAGCAAAACAACCAAATGCATTAATGCTAGTCACAGGTGAACAGAAACTGGTTTTATAAATATATTTAGTCCATTACATAAACAGCAGGAAACAATCAGCAACAACTACAAACAGCTTATTAAAGTAGCCTTTAGTAAGCTCAATGGCTTGGGCAGAAGTTCCTTTAAAAGTGATAAAAACCAACCTCTCTGTTGGGTGACTTAGTTAATAACCATCTATAAAAACCCTGAGGAACAACTCGGTCCCACTGAAGTAAGATTTTATCAGTGACTTAAATTTCACCCTCTAAGTATCATCTAACATTCATCTGCTTCTGAATGAGAAATCATTGACCCTAGTAGAGAATTTTTGTTTTCCTCCTGCAGTTATTATCCTGGGGAGGTTAGTGCCTGGTCCACTTCTGCTGGAATCTGTGAACTCATGAGGCTCTCAGTGAAGACTTGCCATGGCACACAAACTGCTGGAAGTGAAGTGCTATAAACAGAACAGTCACAGGGATCCTGCCATTCTCTTGGTCCTGAGATTATCTCTGTAAAGCACAGAGGAAAAACAACTGCCCAGTTTAAAGGATAGAAATCTACTAGGCACTAAGCATCCTACCACCAATGGGTACCCACAGACTTTGTTGCACCTCCAATAGAAATATGATGCAGCTGATGCTGTAACTAGTAAGAAAACTGAGAAGTGTTAGGTCTCAAAAATGCAAGTGACCTATTGATGACTAGACCAAGCATTTGGACATTTTATTTATTTATTTATTTATTTTTTACAACATTCAGTGCTTGCAGCTCTTAAGATGACCACTTAAAAAAAAAAAAAAAAAAAAAGGTACTACATGCCTTCAGTTGAATTTGGATCAATCTAGTCCCCAGAAAAGCAGTCAATAAATGTATGGATCAAGAAATTCATGCAGTGTAAGTCCCAGAAAAGGTGCAGACTGGGGATAGATAGGAAATATTATTCCATTAAACACTATATGCTATTAACTAAATACAAAACATTTTTCATACAGTAAGAGACAGAGGTGACCAGTGGCGGAAAATTGTATTGCAATTTTTAAAATAAAGGGTAGCAGAGAACCAAAGCTGGATATCCTTGATCAAGACTTTTCCTGCTTCCCTTATTATGCTGCTCCATTACATTGAAAACTCCAAGGAAAAGCTTTCTTAAGCCATTCTTAAGGATGCTTCCACACACACGCAAAAAAAAATGATCACAACTGTTGCTGTCTTTACTGCTTGTCATTTCATATGAGCATTTCACTTATGCTGTGTACCACAATGAATAAATTTTGCTCTCACTTGCTGTTTACGCTTCGGCATGTTTCCTCTGTTCTCTCTCGCATCTACCTGTCGGCCTGTCTCTCCCACGTAAAAGAGAGTTAGATCAGAGTGGGCTATCCCAGATAGGCATCAGGAGTACAAACAGGCTCAGACCACCAGCTGGGAAGAGAGTGCCTGTAACAAACCACCAGGCACTGTGAAGCAAAACCCTTGGCATCCCATCACTCAGCCTGACCTACCTCCTTATTTCCAGCCCATCTGCAACCTGTTTTCTGCTGATTGCTCCCTTTGCACCCAGCCCCCACCCCACCTCACCTCACACACCAAACTCAGAGAATTGCACTCTCAGTCCAATTCTGGATAACATAGGAGAAGAAAGAATTTGAAAAAAAAAAAAAAAAAAAAAAAAAAGGGTAAGTTAAGAGTATTGTGGCATGCAGCTCTTGCTTTAACCCTTGTGCTGGAAATCAGCTGTCAGAGCTAGAAATGGGGCATCTGCCTCCCTTTGGCTTGTCCTCCCAAGATGACTGGATTTCCCTCTCTGAATAGCCTGCATAGCTCTCTCCCAGCATAACTCCAACTCCATCAAACCTAGCCAACAGTAAACATGTATTTCTTAAAGCTGCTATGGGGATTTATTCAAAGTATTTTTCAGTGTTGGGCTAACAATTTGGAAAAAGCAGGGAAGAAAAACAGAAGTGTCCCATGACTTCTACTAGGGTTCCAGGCTGGGGACAGAGTATCAGGGTTACTCCCAAATGTTTTTCCTTCCAACTTTCCATAAAATTCCTGTCATAATGCTGTCAAACACCTGATTTCTCCCAAAAATCTTTCTAGCTGCATACAATTTCAGCACACTGATCCACTCCTTTCTTATGAGTGATATCATAACAGACATTAAAATAACTTTTGCCAAGAAACCAAATTGTGTCAGAGTTAAGTAAAATGGAATAAAACCTGATGGGCATTGTACCTGACCAACAGAATAACCTGGACAAACATCATCACACAGCAACCCCTTCCAAATGCCAACCAAGCTCACTATGATATTACAAACAGTGGCTAGAAAAGCCAGCAGCTAACAAGAAGAAACTGAAATCCAACACTGAGGGTAGAACAGCTTACGGGGAAGAGCTCCTCCTAGTCAAAACCAGGAGAGTCATTTTAATGGTTTCAACACCCTCTATGCCTTCAAATACACCCCTCTCACCCCACTTGGATTCTTAAATTGTCAATATGAACTGGAGGGGCACAGCTCCTGGAAACAAACAGCATTATTTTTACAGCCTGCCTCATTAATTCTGTCTTTTTCCCTTTTCTTCACAAGCCCAGGCAGTGAGCTGATGTTCAGGGGTCACTCCCCCCTCTTGCACACCAGACATGGCAGGGTGCACTTACTGCTTCCTCTCTTCCACTTCGCCTCCCACTTCAAAGTCTCCAGGTAGTCAGGCAGCAGAAGGAATGAAACCACAACTGAAACCGCAGATTCAGGGAGAAATGTGTCAGAGAAAGCAGGAGGGAAAAGAAAACAACACCAAAGAGGAAGGCACCGACAGAGCTCGGAGAAGACTTTGATTAAATGTAGTATCTGGATTTGGAAACCCCAGACAAAAACCTGGCCAAAAGGGTCACCCTTTATCTGGTTCAATTTAAGTACTATGCTGTGAAAAGGTAGTATTCCTTCTTTATTAGTGAGGAAAAGATTCAATGAACACTCCAGAGGAAGTGCTTTTTTAACACCTCAGTTCTTTGCTCCTTATTACATCCTTTTTAGTTACTTGCAGTACCAGGCACTCCTGTTCTGTCCAGTGATGGATTTGTTTCATCCTCTACTGAGCTCTTCCGCCCCAACACTGTGATTCTGGGTACCTTCCTGCTACCCCACATGCCATGAACTCCTATGGGTCACATCCCCTAGCAAGGGCCATAAGAGAGTCATCAAGGCCACCTCCCCCAGCACGTCCTCCCTCTCAGCATGCAGAAGAAAAGGTCTCCTAAATGCCTCCCACTCAAATTATCTGAAAGGATCACAGTCACCAAGTTTAACTGGTTCACCAGTGCCTTTAGAGAAAGGCAAGCAAGGAAAGGAGGGTGCAAAATATCACCATGTTACATGGCTTGTAGGTGTAGGTGTTGAGGAGGACTGACAGGAAGGGGTAATTGGGCACATCAGAGCTGAGCAAAGGTAAGGCTCTAAGAAGAATTAACCTCTGATACCAATGCAACGAACACAATTTACATTAATTCTTTAGATCAATTTAACCAGAGCAGACACTGGTGTAACTATACTGTGACTGTTGTACTCCTCAAGGTAGGAGCTTGTACCTTGAAAAAAAAACAGAAGGAAAATGAAACAAGTGAGCAGATGTCACTGGAAGAAAAGATGGAAATAGAACAGCAAGTTCTGCTCCATATTTAAACTCCACAGTCTCTTCTTGCATATCTTTATTTAAACCGGTTGTAACAAATATCTTGATGCATTTAAGAAAATTGCAGCAATTTTTCCATACTATTGTTGTATAACTATTTGTCTTCTTTTACTAATGCTGGCAGGCTTACATAAAAACTCTGAAGAAAGGAAAAAACTTGTTCTGAGAAACACCAGCGGAAAATCCATTTACTTCAAGTGATGTTTCTATGGGCTGATATCACTATAGCCACAGGACAAATCTGTATCAGAAAGAAAGGCAAAAGAGGAAAGAGGAGGAAAGTAGTAGGGAAGAGCAGGTGCTTCCCTATCCACTCTGCGTAACAGCAAACCTTGCTGTACCTCTGGCTCATATTGTACACTCCTCATCTCACTAGAGAATGTATAGATGTAAAAATACCTGATTTCTAGTTTTCCAGCAATTCTGTAAGTTCAGAGCTACCATAGTGCTGTCCACAACACCAGTGCATCACCATAATAAATGAATTTCTTGATGTCCCTTCCACAGCTTCTCCCAATGTCTTGATGACAGATAGGGTGATGGGAGACATAATCCATTATCACCTGTTTAATTATTCGCACACCACCTACAAGGACTTAGTAAATATAGATCATGAAGAATGTGGAGATTGAAGAGATGGAAGTCAGACATGTAAGTTCACTAGACATTGCTAGTACTCCTACTCAGACAAATTAGACCCTATTGTGAAAAAAAAATATGTTTAAAATCTAAAAAAATGGAGACATCATGAAGTAATGCTGTGATAGTCCAATGCCATGCAAAATAATGAAAAAAAGAAATGAAAATTAGAATTCCTGCATAGCTTTTCTGATAACTCTCTACATGGATTATGCATAGGGCCATAGGTATTGGGATGACATTTAAAGTGGCCTATAAGAATGGCATCATGGAAATTTAATGCCTCCTCCACTACATTAGATGCTGAGCCTTATCCTGGTCACAAGGTAGTGTTTTCCCTAAAGCATTCCTAGTTCTGTTCCTCAGAAAGGAGGCTCGGGGCCTATTCCAAATAAGAAGTTTCATCAGCAACTCATTGATGAAGGGTTAAATGGAGAAGTACAATATTAGAGCACAGTCTCTTCATTTGCTTTCCTAGCTGAAGACATAACTGTTTTGTAAGCTTACACTTCATACCTTTGTTCAACATTTTCTAAAGCTTTCCTAAATAATTTTAAAAAGCACACAACAAGTTACAGACTCAGTTCCAGTTCTGACAGTAAAAGCAGAAAAATTTCTGCAATCAGTTAACAGCAAAAAGAACAGATCCTTAAGTTGTAATTATTACAGAAGTCTTGCTGAGGCATAAGACATGCCCTGTCAAATGAGAATATTGTGTTAACGAGATAAAAATTCTCAGGAGATGCTCTACCTTAAACCTGGCTTCAAGAAACTCTGAAAGTGTTACTATTAATAGTATCATTGCCTTCATAACGCACAAATATTCTACCCTCCACAGTCAGATAATCAAATATACAATATTGAAACCAGCATTTGGATTAGGCATAGACCAGTACGAGTTCAACAGCAGCAAATCACCCAGAGCAATAGGTCTCTGAACATTATTTAAGTGACACTGGGGAAAACAAATTCCCAGTGTTTTCCTCCAGCCACACATGGTAAGCAGACTGGCCTATCTCCTTCTCTAAGGGTATTCTTTTATTTTATTTTATTTTTTAATTTTATTACTTCAATTCTAAATCAGGCTGAAAGCTGTATGGAGATGGAGAAAGTAATTTAAATAACACCTGCCAATTTTCCACAGCTAAAATACCTGTGCTCTTGAAGAAAAACTGAAATCCTTCAGAATTATTAGCTAGAATGTGGAATGTGGTATCAAGCAGAAGGAAAAGCATGCTGCATTTATTTACATAATGTATCATTTTATAATATATAATGTACTCTTACTGCAACATTATATCAATTATTTACCAAAAAAGCTTTAATAAATTTAACTGTTTCTCCCACTTATCAACCACTTTAGAATAATTTAAAGCTCATTTCCTGATGCACTGAAATTATTCTCAACTGTGCGTGCTGGCAAACACAAAAACCTTTTTACTTCACATTTGCAAAATGACATCTGCTTTATTTCCATCTTTGTTTTCAGACGCAAGATTACTTGAGCATTTTATTTCTTAATCTGTCAAAAGCATTGTCAAAAAACAGGGAGTACACATACTCCTCAAACCCCCATAGATTCAAGATTACAAAAGCTACATTCAACATTTTTCTGAACTTACATATCAGATAGAAATCATATAAACTTACTTCTATAAAATCGTCCCCTCTGCTAAAAAGTCTGCAAACATTTATAACACTGAGAAGGGAGAAACCCTAAGATTTATTATTACAGAGTGACTGTTACATAGCTGAAGTAGAAAGTAGTTTTCCATTATTAGCTGAATTTTCAATCAACCCCATCTTCCGTTTAGTATAGGGTCAAGTCCTATTCCAGTCTCAGACACACAAAGAATAAAAGTCAAAGTTTCTGACACCTCCTCTAGCACCAGAAGTTTTAGCAGTCCAAAGTTAACAACCAAAACATAGTGGAGAAAAGGATGTTCTATTTACTTCCTTTATAATCATGCTACACATCAGAAGCAAAGACAAATAAGAGGCCTTGGAGAATGACTAAAAAAGTATGTGAATACAGGCCCACTGCATTTATTTCATCACCTTGCATGGTCTTGCTTCCACAGCTTCACACCTTGCCTTTTTACACTGATCTTTTAAAGGCTTATTCACCTGCTTGTCTTAGAGTCTAAAGGAATATACTGCACACAAAATTAAATATGTACAGCTAAGATAAGAAGCCAAGGTGGTTGGTTTTGTATGTTAAATACAAGCAAGGTCAATAAAACACATTAGTAAGTTGAAATACAATGTCTTTTCCTAGATAAGTGATTATGCCCAGAGAACCTAGCTTTATTTATTTTTAAGT
Source organism: Aythya fuligula (assembly GCF_009819795.1). Classification (NCBI taxonomy): domain Eukaryota; kingdom Metazoa; phylum Chordata; class Aves; order Anseriformes; family Anatidae; genus Aythya; species Aythya fuligula. The sequence goes on along the minus strand of NC_045559.1, from coordinate 90,715,162 downwards.
GATATCTTTCTAATCATTATTTGTTTGATTGAGATTTGCATAGATTTTTCTTTGTGGTTGCTGTTGCAAGACCTGAAGGAGCAAAGAGCAAGGAAAAAAATAGAGCTTACCACATCAGGAGAAGGGCAAGAAAGTTATCACAAAGACTTGTGTGTGGAGGCAAAATGGGTGTGGGAGCCAAATCCAGATGTGTATGACAGCAGACAGAACCAGGATCTGTACACAAAGAAACTAGGACAAAGGGGCTCTGTCAGGGTACCAGAGCCTGCATAAGAAGTTTGGGTAGAGTTGATAGTAGAGGATTGAGATGCATGGTCAGAACCCAAAAAGAAGATGGAGACTGCCTGAGTACATGAACCAAAGACAGCAGAAAGAACGTGTTAGCACAACAGTATTGTATTACTGGCCAAATGGCCACAGAAATAGGAAGCAGTGAAAGAGGAACATAGTGAGAAACAGCCTATGATGGGGAATCAAATGACAGTGACAGACAGCAGAAAGAGCCAAATTCACGTATCTTTAAAAAGATCAGTTTGATCCACGATTATAAAAACCAAAACATATTGCTTGTAATAGTTTGGTTACCATATGGCATCAACTCCTCAGCAGAGGTATTCGTATACCTCGTGAGAACGGTTCCATGCTTTAAAATAGCTGTGCTTCTTCAAATTCTGTCCTGGATTTCCTGGTACCTATAAAATTCTGGCTTGAGACAACTATACTAAATCTGTAACACAAATTTCTATCATCACCCACTACTTCTGTTGGTGATACTTTTCATCAGAAGATCTCAGGGCTCATTTACAAACCAGGTCAGCATCATTATCCCCATTTTACAGATGAAAAATGAAGGTGCTGTAGATCAGCCTGCATTATTAATATGAACTCTCAACCCTAAATTCATTTTACTGTCGTTTTCCTTGAAATATTCATTTGTACTTTTGCACTAATGGTATTTTTGTCATGTAGTTCTGAATTTTGTCAAAAATACCTGGAGCATATTGTGGGGGCATTTTTAGCATTCTCAGAACTCTAAATAAAACAGCACAGACTCAGACTCCCACACTACTCAAGAGAAATCCATTCCCTCAAACCAACCCCACAGCCTAAGAAGGCTCTACCTTCACTCCAGCACCTCTAGGGAAAGATCCTGTTTCCCCATGCTTCATCCTGATATCATGCTCCAACTCCCTTCAATTTTTATGGAAGCCATTAGTCACATCCTGCATTTGAAACTTCTGATCTTCAGTGCCTAGAGGAAGCATTAGTTAAAATTGTTTGGGATGTCTTCTGTGTTCTGTAACCCTTTCAGAAGGAAGTCTGGGACCTCTCATCTTTTACTTTAGATATTTTTACTGGTTTTTAAGTCTTCTGTGAAGTTACTAAGCAGGGGAGAATGTCAGCGGCTGCCTTAAACTCAAAGATGAGTTAGAGTACAATACTAATGTCCCTTCTGCTTCCCTATTTTTCCCTTAAAATGAGGTTTCTCTTCTAAAATAACAGTTCAGACTCCATGGCCTACAAGCAACAAAAGCAGGGTGCTTTAGCAACCTGTTGGATGATCAGCTGAACTTTCTCTTGTGAGGACCTTGAGGCCTGGTTCCCTCCCCCTTTTCCACCCTCTCCAAAGGAAGAGCATCTGCATTCTTTCACTTGGCACACAGGTGCTGAATTTTATTACCTCTGGAGAATATACAATTCCTATCACCATCCCTAAAATGAGTATCAGTGAGCTTCCATAAAGCATCCAAGATACTAACCAAATGCCAACAGGGAATATTTAATGCTGGCCAGCGTGATTTCATAACTTCAGTCTGATGTCATAGTTAAACCTTTAAAGACCTGAAATTCAATCCCATCTTTCTTGCACAGGACCAAAAAGATTTGCATTAGCTTCAATTGCTGCTGTTGCTAGAAGAACAGTGAGGCTTGGTTCTACACTTATTTAACTTATTATGAAAAAGAATGCTTACTGCTCATTCCTCTGCACACTAGGCTGTGCCTGATTCTTCTGAGACAAGATCAGCCCACCTTCAGATACCAATACCCTGCTCGTATACAAACTCACATGAAAAGTAAAGTCATGATGCCCTTCTTTTCAGTGATTGCATGGGAGACCAGGATGCTCTGTTACCGGAAAGCATCATCCCACATGGAAGCAGTGAAAGGACGAAGGTTATAAACAGCACACAGAACACTTAAAAATATTATCCAACAATTATAACATTTTGACAGGTCACAAAAAAACTGTGACATTTTTCACGAGCTTCTTACCAAACAACACTTCACCAGAGTTTCATAGGATGGCAGAGGCAGAACACTAACAAAAGTCACTTTCTTTTAAATATCAAGTCCCTTCTTCAAGGCCCGAACATACTAGAGAACTAAGCTGAATATTTTGTTTTTTTTTTCTAATAGCATCATTCTTAAACTGATTAATTTGGCTGAGACTCTCAATGATACAAAAGCTAGATTTCAACCTGAAGTTCAGTCTGGGACTTACCCACCCTTGGAGTAAATGTTTAGCTTAATGGAAATCAAAGTCATACTGCATCAAGAAACTGGTGATTCTTCAGAGTGCTTCTTTACAGTGTGTAGTTTTATGACCATTGGAGGAGAAAAGCAAAGGTCATTTAATTATATCTCATCTCTACCATTTACTGTCCCTCGTGTAATCTCACTCTAGATCTTGACAACTACAGAAACAGATGCTAGCCTTTCAGTATTCTTGTTTTTAAGAACCTTCATTCCAGGAGAATTTTCTGAAAACCTATGGTGAGCTATATATACTGAAGATTTTCTCAGCTGGCTTCATTTACACAGGAACACACCCCTCAGGTGAGCTGATCAGAATACCCAGCATTCAAATCAACTGGGTAAAACCCCCAGGCAAAAGGTACCTCATACCCCAGAAAGTGGGATAAGATTTTCCTTAATGGAAATTCTCCTTCCTGGTCAGTCCTAGAAGTCTGATTGCAATTCATTCCTCATTGATTTTATAGTGATACACCATTGCACTCATTGCAGCTCATTCTATTATCTGTCACATTTGTTTAAATCATGCAAAACCTGACACAGGCTGCAGAACACCCCATGTTTAAGCACTACAGCATTTAACAGATGACCAAAAGTCAGCAAGCCTTCTGTGACATCAAGAGACACTGAAATTCAAGGAGTTTGACCACAGTTCTTGTCAGCAAAAGTAAATAAGCCTAGCCTCTTAGAACAACGCCCCACAGGAGTATACAGCGTCTCTCCTGACACTGATACTAGACAACAGAGCATTTCCCCTTCCAAGGAGCATCCTCTACAGATCGTCTAATCATGAGGAGATCTGATCCTCAACTGCTGAATAAATACTGAATTATTTTTGTAGCAGCAAGTTAAACATAAAAGCAAGAGATGCCTTAAGTAGGTGGGATCAAATACTCATTGTTGTGCTTGGTTCTCAGTCTTAACAAAAGAATTTTAGCAGATGACTAAGCACACTAAGTGGCACAGTCAGTTGGATAAAATTAAACAAGTAGAGTTGCGTCAGCAACATTAGGCCCTTAGCTATGTGTGAAGCACAGTATTAGAAGTGACAGGGAAAAGTGTTCCAAATAACAAGTGAAATCTGTTAAGCCTGCCTTTCTGCTGCATCCTCAAGGGAGAAGGAATAAGCACCCAAACACATATCTAATTGTTTCATTTCATCCCTTAAAGAGAAACAAACTCAGATGCTACAAACCTGAGCAACAAGCTAGAACACAGCCATACATTACCACTCAGAACAAAAATACAGAACAAAAATCTGCATCTTGTTTGTATAGTCTGAAACAATAACCATACTGTTCTGAATGGAGCTGACACAGGAAAAGCTTCAGAGATGAAAAATAAAGCAAATTCTTTGGAGAACAACAGGTATGGGTAGTTCAAATCTCTTGGCCTTGGGCCTTCTTCTCCACAACTTTCACAATTCCATCAGAGTAGCAACATCAGTTGAATATTATATACCAACAGGTATATAATAAGGCAGAACACAATACTGTCCCAGTCCTCTCTGACCAGATGTCTTGCAGTAGTTTGTGGTTCCATTTGCCACCGTAATTGCAGGGCTGACTTGCTGACCAGAAGCTACTGCAAAGGGTTTTAAGAAGAGAGGTAGCACCTCAGGGTATGTTTTCACCTAGCAGAGCCCCATCCTCAAAGCACGTCCACTAACCAGCTCTGTCCCCAAGTCAGCAGCTTCTGCCTCATCACATACCACCACATACATCACACATTCAGCCATTTGAGAGGCCTGCCCCTGCCCTCAGATCTGGTGTATTTTCTCTAGCTGACATGCCCATGTCTTTCTAAGAGAGAAACACCAACCCAAGCAGAAATTATGACTTTGAAGCAGAAGTGAGTTTGTGAAATCATTAGGCTTGTCCTACATTACAGGTCACGCTAGTTTCAAACTAAAAAGTCTTCTAATTCTGCAAGAGTCTTATTTTTTTAATTCCCGTAGTCTTGATGCTTTTGGTAGTGAAAGTACACATAATACACTGCATGTATTTCATACATCTAAACCACCATCATGTTTAACCTTCCTTTTCCAATTAAAGCAATAAATTTCATTTTAGCAGCTCAGAAGGAGTAGAAAAAGGATGGAGTGAGGGAAAGAGTAACCTGGTGATAGTCACCAGACAGCAACTCACTTTCCCTCCTGGCAAGCTCAGCACTTCGACAGGGCCACGTTCTCTGCAGCTAACTAATGGTTTCAAAAAATGTTGTAGGGGAGGAAGGTAGGCAGGCACATAGAATTTTTTCCTCTTTTGCTTTTAAGTTTAAACACTCATGAGAGAGAGAAGGAAGAATTGGGAGAGAAGGAAGAATTAAAAGTGATCAGAATTTTTCTTTCCTTCAATATTTCCTGACATTATTCTGTTGCTTTATTTCAAAGAGGTTCTAAGGGGCTAGGATAAGAAATAAGTAAATAAAGCTTAAGTTACTTTTTTAATTTAAGCAAAAGCAGTTTAATTCTTACCACTTACAAAACTGATGATCCTAAAACCCATGGAGTTGCCACAGGCCACATTAAGTAAAACAAGGTTATAACCCTAAATTCACTTAACCTGAGATCAATACTTTACCTCCTGTAAAATGCAGTCTTAAAATTTAAAGAGATCACCTCTTACTTTCCTGAGATATTTACACTTTTCCCCACCCACCAGAGACCAATATACTCTTTCTCTGCTAGCTGGAGTTGCCTGCTTTGAAGTTCAAGTGTACAAGTGTTCAGTTTTACAAACATTGTCAGAAAATTAAAAATTATTCTGACATTTTTACAAACCAAGTTTGATCATTTTATGTTCAGCTCTAAAGATAACCAGGCAAAACAGTCAATTTCTTTATGATCAATTCAAAAACAATTGAAGCACAACTAAAATGATCAATGCAAAGAATATACTTTAATACAATTACTAAAGAATGCAATTATGGATCACTAAACCCATTAAAGGAAGTTCAATCTGAGTTAGGCAACTCCATAGCTGTAAGTGTATCTCCATATTAATCTTATTTACAGCCCAGTAGACCTCATAAACACAAATCAAACTGCAGCAATTTTAAGAGCAGTATTATACAGCTGAGCAGGAAAAAAAAAAAAAAAAAAAAAAAAAAAAAAAAAAAAAAAAAAAAAACTCTGTCTAGGCACAGCTCTGGACTTTTTTTCTAAAAGCAACCAAGGATTTTGTTAGCCTTCTTGGCCATGAGGACACATTGCTGCGTGTTGACCACCAAGGCCCATAAGTTCCTTTCTGCAAGGCTGCTTTCCAGCTGGTCAGCCCTAGCCCATACTTGCACATGAAGTTCCCTGTGTGCAGGGCTCTGTGCTTCCCTTCATTGAACTTCAGACAATCTTCCCCCACCAAGGTTAAGCTTTTCCTGCTACAGACTTTTTTCTGCTCTCAAAGGCCTGGAATTCCTGAAGGTAACTCTTACCAGTGAAAACCAAGCTGAAGATGACATGAAGCATCTTTGGCTTTTTCCATGTTCCTTGCCACCAGAGCCCCTTCCCATCTAAACAACAGGTCCACGTTCTCACTTGTCTTCCTCTTACTGCCAAGATATACTGGTAGAAGCCCTTTGTGTCACTCTTCAAATCCCTCACCACACTCAACTCTAGACTACATCTTTCCTATCTAGCCCTCTCCCTGCAAACTTGTACAGTTTCTCTGTTCCACCTGGGGCACCTGACCCTGCTTCCACCTTTTTCTGCTTGAGTTTTGTCAGGAAGTCTCTGCTTGACTATGCAGACCTGCTGCTGCCTGTGGTCAATTTGCTGCTCACTGGGATAGATTGCTCCTGAGCTTCTTGAGTACATTTTCTTCTTGGTGGAGGTTTAGGAAAAAAAAAAAAAAAAAAAAAAAAAAAAGGCTTTTCAAGGAGCTAGAGCAGCCTTCCTGAGAACAAGAGGGAGTGGAAGCAGGCCAAACAGAGCACACAATCTACAAGGACCCTATGCTATAGCCCATCTACAGCTGGCATAGATTGCAAAGCTCAGTGCAATTTCAAAATGCTCTGAAGCTGCTCTAATATTATATCTAAGAGCTGTCAGTTGTTCCAGAATACAAAAGCAGATTGCAGCTATCCTTCTTTCTTGTTAACTTGTATTCTTGTTCAAAGAGAGCAACTGAGAATTGGGGTCTCAGGAGCCAAAAGTCACACCTCCTTTTTCTGACCCAAGGTTTGGGGAGGCTCTCCTCATACTTTTAAGCTATTCAACACCTCTCTTCCTAAATTACTGAGACTTTACTACCTGATCCTTCAGAGAAACCTTTGCTATTTCTCACTTTAGTATCTCTGACCTGCCATACGTTACTCTCACTGCAGCTTATTTCATTAAAGTGAGAAATGTCTAAATTTGCTTCACTGTCTCTCCAAGCTTGATTTTCTCAACTCTAAAAAAATGTCAAAGGTGTCATCAAGGTCTGTCCAAGGAACACCTCAAAGATTAATGGTAATGAAGCTACAGGAGCTTAATGAAGTTGCTTAACAAGTCAGATAACATTATAGGCTGTTTAGCACTAGCAAGGTTATGCCTGGCAAAAGTTTAAACAGGAGCTTGCTTTGTTTGCCTGTGAAAAAGTACTTATTGAACTCACCAAGTCTGATGCTGCAGGACGCCTCCTGCTCACTTATCAGCTGTCTGCAGCTGTATTCTGGGTCATGCTTGCTGCTGGAGAGAGGAGGAAGGCCAACCACAGCAAAAGCTGTGCTGCTAACTGAGGTCCTGACACCCACCAAGCCTCCGATGGAGCACAGGCACAGGACCTCAGCACACTGCCTGCCACATGCCTGGGGAGGCACATCCAGCTGTAGGTTCAGCACTCCCACCAAAAATAGTAGGTAAGTTCCCTCTACCAATTGACCTAAAACCTGGATTTCCACTTATCAGCATCGAGATAATTTGAGAAATCTGTGACGTCTGTGGCTCTTTGGCCCAAGCAGTTGGCTAATATTCAGAGCTCTACATGTATTAGAACACAATTCAGTCACTGAAATCATTAACAGCTGCAAATTGGTTTATTAAATGTAAGCATGCTCAGAAAAATCTACCCACCTTTCAAACAGCAGGAGCAAAGAACTGGCAGTTTCCTACTTCAGAAGCTTCAAGTGTCTCAAACTCTGGAGGAGCTACCTCTTCAGCTGCTGTCAGGGCATAAGTTTCTTGCTTCTTCTACATGCACAGCCTGAACACAAGAAACACTTGTTTTTGCAACCAAGGCTACTCCTCACTGCATATACCTTGGATGTACCTGTCACCTTAGGCAGGCACATTGTTATCCACAGCTGATTTCATTACAGCTAAAACAGCTTTCTTACTTTTCTGGAATCATTAAAAGATTATTTTCAGACACTTTAGGGATATCTACCACCTCCAGCTGCCAGTTTAACAATAGGTTGTCTGGATTACTTCCATAATGAGGTCAATTAAGTAAATGTATGTATACAGATCACATATTTATATCAGAATTTATCAACAAGGAAGCAAAAGCCTTGCTTGTTTGGTTGTTAGATGCAGCTAGAGATGGTCTTTCCATTATCTAACACTTGGAAAAAAATTCAAAAAAGAGACTTTCAGTCAATGTTACCTCAGTCAACCTTGCAATTAAACCTACCCACAGAAGATTCTATCTGAATTGACTGAAAATTAAGTCTCCTGAGAGGTGAAAGGCTACACAAGACTTGAGTTTTGCGAGCACAAGATTCACACCGATTTAAAAAAAAAAAAAAAAAAAAAACACACAAAAAAAAACACTAGAACCACAATACTGCTGAACAACTACATTGGTTTCAAGTCACCAATGCCCTGCTCCATGCTTCATTCTGGGTCTGCACCCCACTCAGCTTACCTTGAGTCCATCACCAGTGAAATAACTCTATCCCTGCTGATCTCAGGTTCAGCACACCAAAGCCTTTACCAGGGAAGCTTCACTTTCACATCAATATCTCACTATGCTGGGTTGAATCCTACAGAAAGTCTACCCACAAAACAGCCAAAGCCCTGGCCAGGTGCTCACTTCACTATAGAGAAGCAATCACACCAAGGACTCACTTCTCCCATATGCCTTGAGAATTTAATCCTATGAGATCCAATGCACCCTGAAATAAATCCTGCAGAATGACACTATTAGCTCTCCCCCAACATCCGTCTCCTGTTTTTTTTTGTTGTTTTTTTGTTTGTTTGTTTTGTGTTTTTTTTTTACAGTATAAACAACTGCAATGCAAATTCTGTGTGAAATTACCACTACCTGATTGTTTGATTTTCCTCTTGCACTCAAGGAAAGGAATCCACCCACTGCATGCAGTATTATCAAGGTACTGCCAGTTAGAGAGGATGTAGTTCAGTGGTCAGTCACAGGGATAGCTCACATGCATAATGCAAACCATTCAACAGGAAAAAAAAATGTTTTTGCAACACAGATTAACCAAATAGAGAGGGAGGGAAAAGATAACGTGACAAACATCATCATAAATCAGTTTCCTGTTTTCATTTTATTTTGGGTCTGCTTTCCATTTCTTAAATGAGTGTTTTTACTGGATGGGCAGACGCAGATGTTTCCTACATTTTTATCTTAAGAATTGACAAGGTGCCAATTGTGCATATATATGGCACAAGCAAGAAGGATGCTTCTTCATGAGTGAACAGCTAGAAAAGAAGATTCATCTATATCCTAGATTCCTACAGATATTAAGAGACATGTTAATTCACCTTGTACAGATTTAAATTCTAGAAAAACCCTATTGCTTCACTTTTTCCTCAGATTAGGATTTCCATCAAAACTATAACAGAATATAACACTTAATAGCTCACTGAGTTTTCTACAAGTTTTTGTAAGTTAAAAGACTTTTTTTTCTTTGACTCTATGTCTCCATTTATTTTTGTTTTAAAAATGTAATTTTAGCAATACTCTTGGTTTCCAGAAAGTTCCGTGCTTCTCCTCCAAAAACCTCTGTCCTTAACCCTATATAGAATTGGGCATAACATCTATATCCCCTCAAAACCATTCCCTCTTTCTTGAGATGATGATTAGACTATTACAATTTAAAAAAAAAAAAAATTAAACCCAGAAGTTTCTCTCAGGAATCTACACCAGCAAACATTTTACCACCAGCCAAAGGCAAATTCTACCTGTGAAAGCTACCAGCAAGTTCTACCTACAGCCACTGATGCTTCAGTAGTCATTCTTAGGTTTTATTAAACAGCATTCTGTCTTGATAGAAATCCTGCACAGGTGATCATCAGAACAGCAAGGTCTGCTGCTCCACAGCTTTCGAGTTTGTGACTCCAAAGGATCTACTGGCCCATTTTAACATGGGCTACAGGGAAATACAGCAGTGATATTCCCTTACACTTCCTGTGCAAAAGCAACTTTAATTCATGATCAGTGAACTCCTTAGAAGTGACAACACAAATTTGGAGCATGCAGTGCTTCATTCGTGTTTCAAGGGCAAAGCTGAAATCAGTTCCACACAGTGTAAACACAGATCACTGAAGAGTAACTCATACCTTCTGGTGAAGGAAACCAGCTGGTTACCATCTTCCCTTTCTAAGAGCAGGTCTCTACATCTACCCTGTTCTCTGGCAAACATGAAGAGTAGGAGAGCGGTTAAACAAAGACCATCACCTTTCATTGTCTTAACAAGATACTAATAAGAGCAAACCACAGAAAGTTTCTTTTTTTTTTTTTTTTTTTGAATGCTTTCTGCATCAAAACAACTCGATTAAAAACGTGCATAACCTTAACTTGCCACAGACTCAGGCAAGCATATTTGCTCAATGATCAGTACTGATTTTTTCAAAGGGAAATAGTCTTTTTTTTTTCTGGGAAAAGTGTGACTTAGTTCTTAACATCTTATTTCTATACCTAAGGTTTAACACTGAGTTCATCTGTTTGGAAGTTGCAGCAGCTAGTGCATAGGCAAAACAAAAGCATCTTGATTCCACGCAGGTCAGAAAAACATATCTACCAAGCCACGAGAAAGCAACTCCAGGAAACACGTTTCACAAAAGCAGGATAGAGAAACAAAGATGGAAGTTTAGAGCCTCTGGTAGCCAGATATCAATGGTCTAATTCTTACTGGTCTGAAGCCCTCTCTTTACCCTGCTAAAGAGCCTGGGTGCTAAATTGGTCTAATAAAAAAAAAAAAAAAAAAAAAAAAAAAGTCAGGTCCAAAGCAAATATAAATTTCAGTCAGTCCTGCAAATACCAGTATGGTGCCTGAGGAGCATCAGCTGCATGGTCTGCTGCTGGAACATACACAGTGACACTACACAAACACTTAAAGCAGAAATAACACCCCTGCAACAACCTTGCAGTATTTAACAGGAGTCCGTTTATTTTTCACCCCTTTGGAGAACTGTCAGATGTGTTTCACTAAGACCAATGATCTCAGAGTTCAGCCAGAAGGGTTTAAAGTGAGGGCAGAATTGGGAAAGAGGCAACTAAGGGCATGTACAATAGAAATACATACAACTGTGTATACCACAGAAGATAAATGATTAACAGCTTCCAAGTAAAGAAGTAAGGAAGTGGGGAATACAGCATCAAGAGAAATTTGGAAGTACAAATATCAAGCCTAAGGAGACATTTATTGAGGTAACAAGAAATTAAGCTACAGAGCATCTTGCTCCAGAATACTGCAGATAAATTTTCATACGTCAGAAATAGACTGGATGGAGTAATGGAAAGAAAAGTCTACTAAGGGTTGTTAAATACAAACCACTGTTTTAGGGTGCCTCTGTCACAAATTGCTCTGTCCAGGAGAGCATTCTGGAAAAATATTGCCAAGTGCTAGACCAGTTCCCATGCCTCAAGCAAACCATTATTGGCCATTATCAGAAAGAGAATACTGGACTACGTGGTCTGTCTGATCTGGTAGGATCACCAGTGTGAGAGCACAGACTGCTTGGGTCATGGGTCTGGAGTAGTTACAAACTATGGTTAAAGCACAGTGACATCAGCACATACAACCCTGGCTCTCTACAACAGAGCCTCCAGCATTGATGAAGATTTGTTACTAACAGAAAAGACAATGTTATCAAAGAGATTCATACTCAAATAACACAGGGAGCTGAATTATCAATCTCAAAGCAACATCTCATCCATTTTGATTATTTTCACTCCTCTTAGCGGTACAAAGAGTCAGGAATGAAGAAAGGCAGTATAAAGGACAGAGTATGACAGAGGACATGCCTTGCCTGTTAACACTGACTACCCAGTAAAAGGGAAAAGCATAACCTAATTACAAGAAGAAATGCCATAGAGTTGTACTAAAGCGTTGGTCAAGAAAATCTATTGATATGAGTGGAAAAAGTGAGGAATAGAAAGACTCCAATAGCTTTTGGGTAATGCAAATTTATGCAAGTAGATACTTTTTAAAGAGACTCCCTCTCAAAACATCTAATTCATTAATTCCTTTTGGAAGCATACCAGCTATTTACAATATATTGGACAACACAAATACATAATAATTGCAAGAGTGACAAGTCCAAGATGATAAAGATTATTTCTGTTTTTATGATCTATTCCCACCACGTCTCATCTTTTTATTTCATTATACAGTGATTATACAGATAATACAGGTTACTATTGTAAATAGAAAACTCTGTTTTCACCCAGGTATTTTAACCTTTTCCACCTAAGGGAGAATTAAAAAAATAATTTAACTTCCTAGTCTTAGCTCTTAATACAAATAAGCTTAGGAACAAACAGGGTGCAGTCTTCAAACATGACTACACACAATCAGGCACCAAAATCCACATGTACATACCACTTAAACATGAATTGCATCACATGACCAAGAAGTATCTACTTTTTACTCAATTGTCTTTAGAAAATAAGCCTCCTTGGTCAGAGGAACAAAAGTCTGAAGTGCTCATCTCAGTATTTACTGCCTACATTTTAACACACCTCAGCTGTTTTCCTTGTTGTTTTCATATTGGATTGGGCTTTTATTCTTTAGTTATGATAAAAAAAATCTCCTTTATCACTTGCTATGAACTCAATCCAAACAAATTTGGGCAACTGGCAGGTAACAAATGCAGCTTGGCTACTCAAGAGAGCATAAATCAGTTTTGCTAGATAGCATGAAGCCAGAGAAAATATGGTTTTAATACATTTATATGATTATTTCCCTGCATTGGAAGAATGGACTTAATTATCCCAGTCTTTTCCAGTTCTTTGTTCCTACAGCCTGAAGTTAGCATATGGATGACCAAATTCACTATGAAACCACAGAACTGCAGAAAGCTTACCCAAGACCATCCATCATGTTGATTCTTTCAATAGCTTCATTTTTTCATCCCTACTTCCTTCACAAACACTATTAACCTGCCTTCATAGGGTAGCTACACTTATATTTGCTTTGCCTTTACAAACACAGGAGTAGCTCATGCAAAGCCAGAGTGGTGCATATTGTGCTATTCCCAGAATTTGCGGAACAACCTATCTGAGAAAAGTAAGGATGACATTGTGACACAAGGTCTTAACTTGCCACCCTTCAGTATATGTAATTACTATATTTTAAGGAAAACAAGTTCTCACAAGCCAATGTACCTGATATTGCTAGACCTATAGCAGAGTAGTTCAAGTGTTTTATTTTTTGAAGTTGACAAATGTATAGACACTCACATGCAAGATAGTCAACACATTTGTGTAAATTGAAGGACTTTTTTTTTTTTTTTTAATAACAAGTGTACCATGATCTACATAAGGTAAAAAAAAAAAAAATCTACTTACAAAACAAAGAATATCACAAATCTATTCTTTAAGTCTCTAAAAACACAAACAAAAAAATCAATGAGCAGATAAAGGGCCAGAATTTGACCACAGAATGCAGCTGTCTCTGCTGCTTCCTCTTCACCAAAGCAAAAAAACACATGCAAGGTGGAGGCATTTGGGTTATCTGCTCTCAGCATTGGTACAGGGGGCAAGGGGCACTAGAGGAGAACAGACAAGATCTGTGGCCATGACAGCAGGAAGGACACTGTCCATGGAGGGGTCCTGGCTTTGAGTAGCCCCCCCTCACCCACAGACAATTGGTGCATAATATTTCATTCTCATTGGCATCCATGGTCTAAGTTCTTAGCTCAGCCAGAAGTGCAATGACCTTGGCTACAGCAAAATCAATTAAGGTTTTGTTTATGTGGTATTTTTTGAACCAGAAGTTTTGATTAGAGTGCCACTAGCCCTTTTTGCACTAGAGACAACCCACTCACAGAGGAATGAGAACAATAAACAGACTGAGGTACATCTCAACTTTGTTTTGCTGTAGTGAAACCATCATGTATCCCTTGAAATACAGGGTCACCATGAGTAGTTTCTACTGTCAATCATTTCCAGAGACAAGTCAGGAGTTCCCACAGCACCAGTGTTCTTCAGCACCTTATTCCTTCTGGACAAAGGACAGGAGAAGGGTAGGAGGTATAAAAAAGCTCCAATGAGTAATACTGAAGAGCAAACGTCATTTCTATGCTTTCAAAGATGGGATTTGAACTCAAAACTTCAGAAGTCTGTCTGCTTCTTTCCTACAGCTAAATCAGATTCCTGGGTGGTAGTGTTGTTAAAGCTGCTTCTAGAAGTTAAGATCTTCCTACATATAAGTACCCGTTGTCTACATGGATAGCCAGAAGTCTCCATAACTGCATGTCAGCCTCACACAACTCATCTTCAGATGACTTGTCTGTCCTTACAGAGGACAAAAAAATCTCATGCTACCAACCAGTGTAAACAAGAAGCATCCTTCAGTGTAATGTGATACAGCTTGAAGAGATGGTACCTACAGCAGCACATCATCCTTCATCTCAGCTACAAGGACTTTCTCCACTTGTTCTTCACTTCTACTGTCATCACCTTTTTTTCCCCCTCTCCCTTCTACCCTCTCAGACCACTAAAGGCATTTTGGATTCATTTTGTAAGGCCTTACAGCTGTGAGTAAACTGTGTAGACTAAATCATCTTTGGCCATCCAAATCAGAAAGGTAAGCAGAACTAGGTGGGGTTAGAGCTAACCAGAGAAGACTATGCTGAACTGATGCCACTGAATCAAATTTTCTCCTCTGAGAAGATTTATCACTCTTTTCCCCTTACTTAACAGAAGGCACATAATCTGGAATGCTGTTGAATTGTGTCTGGCTGAAAATAAAGAAAAGAAAGCTAACATTGTGTTTGTGCAAGTGCTTCTGCCAGCATTTGGACCACAGCCAGCCTATCAAGTGCAAGTATGCAGAGGGTTACAGTGCTTTGCCCAGGCATTTGATGAAAACTGTATAGCCTCAGAACACAAGCTTTTAGGTGTGAACGTTGTATACAGAATTACAATGAGGAGTTGCACTGACAAATGGTGCAGAAAAATGGAATTTCTCAGAATTTTCTTTGCCCATTCTCACCCCTCCCAAACATGGATCTTTGGATGTCCCATTAATATTCTGCTCCTTGAAAAATTACAAATGTAAGAAAGATTAATGTTTTATATTCACTCTTCTGTAATAGTTATTTTCTCACTTTGGGAGAAAAATCCAGTCTTGAAAATAAAGAGTTCATTCTTTTCTCTAATTCAGTGCTAAAATACATAGGCATCACTATCATTTGAACTACACCTACAAGTGCATGAGGAATTTCCAAAAACCTCTCAGATATAAATGCATTTTTCCCCTCTTGAGGAGTTATAAATAGAAAATAATTCTCTCCTACTACTTCTAACATAAAAGCTTTCAGGACTGATGTTAGATGGAAAGAACTGCAAACCAGCCACAGACAAAGCATACCATGGCTAGCAACTGCCTTGGGAGACTAATAATACATGACTTTCCACTTCAGAGTCCCTCAGGTTTGAACCTGCCCTACGTACAGGATATACTTCAATGAAACAGAAGTGTTGCGATACATTTAACAAGGAAGAAAAGATAGGAAAAAAAAAAACAGTTTGTCTACACAGAATCATCAGACTCAAAGCCTGAATATCTGGACAGAACCAATGTCAAAATTTAAGCTTTTAATAGAAAGAAATCAAGTTTTATTTGGAATTCAAATATTCATTTTTGAAAACTAACGTACCTTCAACAGTAAAGGGCCACATGTGAGCACTTAAGGGAAGCCTGGGTTTAAGGAGCAAGTCAGGAGGGCCAGGTGATAAGAAGGATAAACTGCTCTGGTAAGAATTCCAAGAGATATAATGTCCTTGTAGTCCACGCTGATTTAGATTCAGGAGGAAAAGAGTAAGAGGAACACAGTACAGATTGTAACAAAAATGCATGCATAGATAACTGCCTTTCTGAAGTGTCAATGAATCAAAGATTAGTATCATCAAAATAGTAAATGTGTTGGAATACACACTGAATAGCAACTGTAAGCAAAGAGGACAATCCTGGGCTGAAGATCACTGTGCTTCAGAGAGAAGCAAAGCTAGCACAGTGTACAGCAGTGTACTCCAGACCCAAAACTTAGGAGAAACACGATGACTGAACCACTGCTGTTCACTTGAATAGCCCAGACTCCAATGGGAACCAGGGGCTTCTCTCCAAATCAAATGTTCTGAGTGGTAAATGTTTCTCAATGCAAGAGGTGTGCATAAAGCAGCACCGTCTAGTCCCTCATGTGACTGGAATGCTGGGAGTAAGTAATTTTGTCCTTTGACATTTAAGGGGGTTGTTTCATACAACAGAAGCCCAGGGGGAAAAAAAAAAAAAATATTGTTAGAGAATTAAGCCTCCTAGTGATTAAAATTGAATAGCTAGAACTCGAGACAGTTTTCACGTCACATCTATTTACATAGAGTAACTAAAAAAAAAAAAAAAAAAAAAAAAACAACAATTCCTTTCCTGTATGAATGAGATGCATCTTTTCAGCATAGGACAGTTTTTCGGAAGTATCGTAGCCCATGGTCACTTGTGCCTACTTAGGTCACCAAATAGAAGTAGTTTAACACTACCGACCTAGATCTCAATGTCAAGGAAGGGTTTACAAATTAAAACTGAAGTCTATTGAGAGTTTCTAATGGACTGGAGGGATCAATACTGATAAGAGAATGATCTCATCTCTCAAAAGTACACCTAACAACACTGCAATTCAGGTAGCATCTAGCAACTTAAGATAATGTCATTAAGTGTATTACAGTGACAATACATATGCTGGAAGAGGCACAATATGCCTATTACATCAGCTGTAAATGTAGGCAACAAGTACAATTTGGGGGTTGAAGATTGCTGTGTTTCAATCACTAATGTTCTTTTTCTGCCTAGGTACAGGAGATGAAGTACTCCAAAACCATAAAGCAGGAGAAAATCATTAAGATGATACAAAAAATCCCTGAGAAATAGAATGAGGTTAAGCAATTGTAGAATGCACAGCTAAAACTCAAGTGCAGTTAAAACCTATTCTAAAATGATTAGACTAAAAGTCAATATTTTGAGGAAGAATTAAAGTCATATTAGGGATCATGAAAAGCCTCCTGCTGTACAGGAGGGCTTCTTCCATCAACACCTAGATGGGGCCCAGAAATCTTGTAATATTTAGATGTCTTTCAATTTTGCAAATATAACACAAGAAACTTTTATTCAAATATTACTTGCTGTTGGAGAAGAGAACCAACCGGAAATTGCTCATTTAAAATATACTGTTTGGAAAACACACATTCATTGACACATCTGTAGTGTCAGACTTTCATCAGATCTGGGAAATCTAACCAAGCATCTCAACAATTTAGAAATTCAAACAAACAGTAATTTCCACTAGATATTTCAGTTCATCTATTAAAAATGTCCAAGTCAAAACAGACTGGTAGGACTTTTTTTGTTTTTTTTAGTGCAACTCCCTTTATGGTCAACATAACGCTCTGACTCAGGACATGAGAAATCCCAACTATCCCAAGTTGGAATAGGAAGTAAAAGCAATTCCCTGCCATCAGAAAAGAAAGAACAAATTTTCACTGACTGAAGTATATTCCAATTTTCAAGTGTAGGTATGTTCCCCGTTGTTTTTTTTTTTCCCACTTCAAGTGGAATTTAGTTTCAGGCTTGGACAGGACTACGTTTCTCCAGAAGACAGGAACATACCCAACCAGGGAAAGAGACTGCCATCTCTTTTCTAGAAAAATAATTACAGTAGAAGTTTCTAGAACTGTTAGCAGTTGTGTCTAAGCAAACTTGTATGCCTTCTCTTCCCTCCCTCCCCAGCTTTCCCATGTTTATATATTTCTCATCTCCTGACAATTTTATAGCTCTTTTGGTACAGTTCAATTGCAGGAGAATATTATGCACCATCATAAAGGAGATAAAGTCCTGATACTTCTGGCTCATCTACCTGGCAAGGCAGAACTTCCCTGAACAACGCATTTAAGACAATCATCCTACAGCCACATCTATGGCTGTGGAAAATGCATGCTAACATTTTAGTTATATTTAGATAGTTGCTGGGGTACAGCCAGAGTTCTACATGCAGTGAGGAGAAGCACTAAGAACAGCTGAACCTACTCTGGGCTCTTGTCACACTCTGACTTCCTCTCCCTTACTAATCACTACACTCAGGACTTCTCTCAGATCTTACCAACTGGAAGGCCCAAAATCTCCATTGAGCTTTGCCTTTGATTGTGAAGGAAAGAATATAAAAGTACAGCTAATATGAAAGCAAAAATGGCCTAAAAGAAAAGAAGCACGTTCTCATTCCCCAGAGTGAATCCCTGTAGATTTGCCGGTCTCATAGAGCTTCAGACAAAACTGAAGTGCAGCTCTTTTTTCCCTTGCAGACCCACACCCTCCACCAGATAGCAAGGAAGACTGCTCCTACACCTAGCATTAGCAAGATTGCCAGATATGACAACAAGTAACTAGAGAATCATTTGCATTGGTGATTTAAGCACTAACATAGCTTAGCTTTTTTTAGAACCAGGTGATACCAGCAGGGTGGCAGGAAGGAATAGAAAATGCATGATAGGAGCTACAAACAGAAACTGATAAAAGAGATGAAGAGAATTACCCACGGTGGTTTTCTAGTTACTCATCTACGCAGAGCTGATCTTAACTGCTTGAAAAAAAAAATAAATCTCAAACCAGTTAGCTTAACTTCAGCAGTTTGTTCCAAGAAAATACTCTAAAACAGCTATCTAAAGGCAAAACAAATAAGACGTATGCAGACAGTGGAACCACTTCATCCTTGTTGCCCAGAAAGAGACAGTTCCAGTACCTCAGCTTCATTCCTTAAAAAAGGAAATCTTCTCGGAAACATTCTTGAAGACACACCCTAGTCTGTGCCTTCGCCAGAATATACCGTAAGTTGTATTCTCCTTGCTGTATCAGTTGCTCAGAAACTGTCACTTAAAAGAAAACCTACCCTTTACATTGCAGGTAGGGTTATTGCAAATCTATCCTTACAAGAAAAAAGCTGAAGAAGAGCAGAAGTATATACACATGAAAGTAAAAATCCAATTTCCTCATTAAAACCCGTATTAGGCAGAAATTATCACTTTAAAAAGTTCTGTCACCATAGGTAAGTCTCAGCATGCTCTGTCTAGCATAAGTAAATTCATACTTAAAACAGATTCTGATCTCTAATTATTACTTTTTTTTTTTTTTAATTCAATATCCAACCAACTAGTTTTCTTAATGGTGTACGTCCGACACTAGAAATTGTGAAGATGAGCCAGCAGGTTGCTGTTTGGCAGCTATGATACCACAAGGAAACCACCTTATTTAAAAACTATCTTTATATAAAGATAAATAGTTTCTGTTTTTTCTCTGTGAATTTCAAGAGAACTTTCTAAATGAGATAAGGATTTTCATTTTGTACAGATGGAAGAAAACACATGAATTGAAAGCCTAGGCATGGAGTCAACAGTAGCATCGGTCACAAGAATATTTGACCTTTAATTCCTTGATACTGAGTCTATGCTGCCTTGGTTTTGCTGAGATTAAATACTTTGTGGCAAAATAAGGAATTATGTTTTTTGTTGTTGTTGTTGTTTTGTTTTGTTTTTCCATTCAGTTTTTCAGCTTCTGTTTATTAGGGTAAAAACAGATAACTCATGCTTAAGTGGAGTGCAGGAAGACTTCTCAGATTGAGCAAACAGATCCACTTTTATCAAAAAATGTTTTTACTGAAAGCAATGATAGCACATGAATTAGTGAAGGTTTATTGGGCATATTAAAATTCTGTTATTTTCTTCTACACACCAAATAAATTGCTCCTTGAACTTGATCTTCTGAAGCTCTTCCACTGAGGCTTTCCCCATTCCCTGACCTTCAGGCAAATTGTCCACAACACCATCACATCAGAAGAAAAACTCATTTTAACCAAAAAGAAAGCAGCTTTCAAGCACAACTGCAAAGACACAACACAGGATACCTATCTTCCTCTGAACTCTGACTGACTTGCTATTTTAACCCTCTCTGCATGAGGAAAGCCAG
Organism: Aythya fuligula; assembly: GCF_009819795.1. Taxonomy (NCBI): domain Eukaryota; kingdom Metazoa; phylum Chordata; class Aves; order Anseriformes; family Anatidae; genus Aythya; species Aythya fuligula. The sequence goes on along the minus strand of NC_045559.1, from coordinate 90,695,233 downwards.
AGACTTAGGAGTTTTATGTCTAGTTTCAGACCCTTTGTGAAAGCCCTGCAAGAAGCTGTGCTTGGCAGACAGAACCACTTCTCAGCAGCACAGGTCATGTAACAAAACCTATAGCTGAAGGCCATCGTGGTAAGCAGTGTTTTAAGGGTGTGATGTTAGGTACTCATTTCTTGAAACAAGCCAACCTTGACAGTTGTCCCATATCTTGAATGCATGAGTTGCAACCCTCAGCTCAGTGCCGGAGCTGCTTTTCACGAAGCCTGCTTCAATGGTTTTGGCAAATTAAAGAGCATCATATGGTAGATGTGCTGTCCTGCTTTACCTGCCTGCTCTGCACTTTCAAGGTTGCTCTAACAGACTATATAAGAAAAATAGGAGCTGCTGAGAAGCACCAGTGAACTAATCTCAAGACCAAAGGATTTTATTTTCAACCTTGTCTTGCCCTTCCTGGTTTAAATTTTGGCCTAGAACAAGACAGAATTTCTCCCACTGAAAGCATTAGGAAGTAACATCAGATGGTGTGTGAATCTGACCATATCCCCATGTAGCATTTTAACCATTTGGTAGAAAAGCAGAAAGCTTGCTTCCAAAAGGAGTGATGGGTATTAGCTAGCTGTGATTCAGGTAAGCCTCAGACAACAAATTCAAGAGCTATACCATCTATGCAAGAACATGAGGAGGCACGATCAGTCTTGGTCCTACCACATACTGAAGACTTGTCATTTGGTGTTCCCCTCTGGAGCAAATCAACATTTTTTTCCCCAACACTAAAGTCAGAGGACATCAAAATGTAGACTACCCCCAATGTCCTCCACTATTCTTTACATTCTAGTTTAGGAGAAAGATTAGTTAACATGTCTTTAAGGCTGCATTCTTCTCCAGAAATAAGATAATTCAGTCAGACTTGGTCAATATTCCCTCAAAGCTCAAAAAGACAGTTTGTCAAAGGTTATGTTACCGCTAGCTTATTTTCCCTGTGAAATAAGGACAAGATATAGATTAAACTGAACTGTTTTTAATATCTCACCACAATGATATACATGATACACATGGAATCTGTGTATAGTTATAGCTACTCCCACATGTCTAGTAACCAAAGTCGTATTCTTTGTAAAATGAGCAAATGCACACCCACAGCCATTTCCCCCCGATCTTCCACTTGGCTGTACATGGTGCATGTTTAAATGAGAATTCAGTAACCTCTACATAGCCCTGCTACTCTATGAACACGGCTTGTGAATTCTTCCACTACAAAGAAAAGGACTGTTTGTCTATTTAAGTTGAAACCCAAGAAAGCATGAAGAGGCAGACTTTTAACATGAATCAACTCTTTGCTCTTGAGATGCTGTATAAGAAGATTAAACAACTTTGCAAAGTATCTAGCAATTTCTCACACTGTTTTGAACTAGTGCCTGCCTGCCAAAAGTTTTTTTTAGGACGTTACTCAGATTTGCTCATACTTGAGTAAATACTTGTTCTAAGAACGTACAAGTTTGTCTCAGGTATTTCCTCAGGTTTGAGGGTATTGTCACTCCTTTGACACAAACTGCAAAACAAAGTGAGAGGGATCCTTATTTCAGTTGCAAAGAGAAAACAAATGCCAGCATCCCCTCCCATGAAGTACCTTTTGCTGAAAAAAAGCACTTCTGAAATGCTAGAGGATATGAATAGGAGAGTGGCTGTTGGGCTTTTGCTTACAGCTCCAAGCTCCTCGACTGCAGTGTTGGGCTGCCAGGGCTCATTCAGCCCACATTCTTGCTTCCTGCTCCTTCCTGGATCTGCTTCTATGACATGTCCTCATTTCCCATCTGCATCCACTCAAGCATCCAATATTCATGGAAACCTTTGTTTGGGGATGACGACAAGCTTGCAGTTTTTGATGGAGACACCATTTTTCTACCTTACATTTGTCCATGCCAGATAAACATTACACTCAGTTTAAGCAAAAGGTTAAACTTCACCAACAGTAACAAAATTACTTAGACTTAATTGCACACAAATTAATATAAAGAAAAATCCTTCTACCACATACTGCCTTTGATTTCAGTAATGTTGTTTCTGTATTGTGTATTTATAATATTGTTGATACTAGATGAATCCTTGCCACTCAGATTTTCTCCATAATTAATACCCCTAATGGAAGATAGAATTAATAAAGAATAAAGCAACTTGATGGAAAGATGCTTAGATTTTTAAATAATGTGTACCATATATGTAAATGTTAATCTCTGATGTGGCCAGAAAATAAAGTGCTTCAAAACACCGCTGAGCAATTAGTACATATCTACTGAATTTAGTGCAGCATGAACCCACTTTCTGGCTAGCTTTAACTTTTTGAATATAAGAGCCCTTGCAGCAGTGTTTCATGCAGCGAAGAAAACAGTCACTTCTGGGAAGAGTATGAAACAAGTTAGCTTATTTGGTCTATGTAACTTAAAATGCAACAGCTATCTGAAACTCTAAGAAAACGTAGAGGTTTAGCTAGATTGATTAGAAATTTCCTCCTCATCTGTCAATGTTCAGAGTTGTCACCAGCAATAAGAAAAGTTAATCTTGTCCCACATTGTTCTCTGTGCACAGAGGAGGTGTGCTCTCACTTTTTTTTTTTTTTTTTTCACATCAACTGATATGTTCTGCAGCCTTGACGTTCTGCAAACTGATTGCAGGTTAATCGAAATACTGAGCAGTAACCCCAGAATATGCCCCAGCATCTGCCACTACATTTCAAAATGGAAAATTCCTCTTCTGTCCTCATGAGAGCATTATTCCACTATATTGGTTTGTTTGTTTAATCTGTTCTTTTATTCTCCAACTAGTTTTGAGGTTGAAGAATGGGTTCTGGAATTACTCCCCTAGGGACAATGGCTGACCCTCACAATCTGACAACCATCTGCTGAAATGAAATTTCAGAAAAAAAAAAAATGCCCATGAAATCCTGACTGCCAAAAAAAATAAATAAATACTCTGAATATAAGTGGTTCAAACCAAACTGAAAAATTGACCAAGGAGCCATTGCATCACCTTGCTTTATAGCAAGGACTTCACTACACAACAACATAACTGCAATAAAATACTGATTTCTAATTTGGGAAACATAAAACAAAGCAATATTATTCCCAGATTTTCATTTTAAAATGAAACACCATGACGTTTCTGCTATCATTTCATTTAAAATGGATGTCATTAGAATCAGTCAAGTCCTGACCACCATAACTGCACCCAAGGGAATTGCAGAGAATCATTGAGGGAAGTAGCAAGACAGAAGGTCGAACCAGCACCACATTACTCTCCCTTGACATCTGATGGAGTCATGACAGCAGTTTGGGATGCTAGATGGCATGAATATTCATCTGTATGATTTTAAAATTACATTATGACATTGGAATGATACTTCTCATGTGCCCTTGTTGTACTTTGGTGGCACTGTAGTGAAGATGCAATGTCAAAACACTGACTTCCAAATGAGTGTCACCTGCTTTTCTTTTATTACCACCACTTTTTTTTTTTTTTTTTTTTTGAATCAAACCTTGCTGGAAAAGACAATAAGCAGCAGCAGACTGGGATACTGAAGTATATCAGCAAATTTATTATGGAAATCAAAAGAATGCTACTAACCCCCAACATTTTCCTAAAGAAACTGTGGTCTTGCAGTATACAGCTCCATTAACAGACACTCCAGTTTCTACAGCTCCAGTAGCAAACCCCCCAGTTTCTATAAAGAACATTTACATCAAAGTTTCCTTCCTCTGGAGGAATCACGTTCCAGTTCTTACAAAGAAGGAAAAAAAGTAGTATCTGTCCTGAAGTTGTAAACGAAGAGAAAACAACCTCACATGCAAATTGAGCCAGCAGGACCTGAGCTATTGTTGCAAACACTCTCAGAAACTGTTTGGCCTGGATTTTTTCCTTGAACAATAAGCAGAAAATAAATTAAAATTAAGACTAAACAGAATGCCAAGTGTCTAATGAGATTTGGCACTTCCATTCTGTATGGATGTCTAGGTTTCAGTACTGCAGAGGGACTGCTTTCAACAAGAGTTCAGAAAGAAAAACAGGCTGTGGACAGAGATCTCAGACTAACTTGTCCTCTTGTTCCAAAAAAAAAAAAAAAAAAAAAGGAGCATAGGAAAAAACACCCTCAACTGGGCATCCCTAGTTCTAATTTCTGACAACAGCGAAGTATCAAAGAGTTATATTAATATAATGAAACGAATATTTGGTAGGAAATTTCAGTTAGCTACAATTATAAAGGGAGGGTGAGGACCATCTGTAACACTGCAATACTTCAAGTTCAATGCCAATTAAAAGTACCACATAAGAAAGTGCTGAGGCACAAGATATTTAATGTTCCATGAAAAAGTTTAAAAGTTTTGCTGTGTCCTTCCTGCCTACATGTTTCTCTTGCTTTTGCATTTTAGATTATTTCCCTCTCCTTGAAAGTCCCTTTCCCCTTGTTCTCTACGCTCTGGTGCCCTGCTTTTGTTTTCATCACCTCCTGCAGTTCTTTATGCAGGTACATCCCTAAAACCCCAGATGGGCCAGGCCAGGCCAAGCTCCTCAAGCCACAAGCCCCTACCACACTGTCACTATTGCCTTTTATTGTCACCCCCTCTCCTCTGCAGCCCACCCCTCAGGCAGTTCTCCAGCCCCCATCCTCTTCAGAGCCATGGCAGAAGGAAGGTGCCGGCATTGCCTCAGCAGAGCAGGCCACCCAGGACCATAAGGACAATCATGTTTGGAGCATTTCCAACTGTGGCAACTCTCTGATGTCCGGGCAGCTTGTTCCTGTGACCACCCTCAAAGAAAACAGAGGTTCTCTGAACTTTTAGGAACTAGTTTCTACACGTGTATTTGCCCCTCCCTCTGGCTGGGGGCTCTGGGGCTGCCCCCTCAGCTTCTCCCTATCGGAGGGGCTCCAGCCGTCGGCCACTCCGTTCTGGCTGACCCAGCACAGCCGTGTCTCCCCAAGGGGCAGAGGAGAGGCTAGAAGAAACCTAGTGGTGTGCACGGGGTAGAGAGCACAGCGTTGAGTGACCAAAATGGAGCTGGCCCGTACGGGGATCGAACCCGCGACCTTGGCGTTATTAGCACCACGCTCTAACCAACTGAGCTAACCGGCCGCGCTGAGAGGCAGTATGGCCGGAAGTGCCCTGTCAGCGCTAATGGCGGCGCGTCCCTCCCGCTCTGTCACTGGCCTGGGTGCTCCCCCGAGCCCAGCGCCCTCGTAGCAGCCCCCTATGGGGCGAGCACCCCTGGTCCCAGGGTAAGAACCCCGCGGGGCCGCCCCCACCGCACCCACAGACATCTGCCCAGCCCTACACAATAGCTGGGGCAGGGACAAGCACACAGCCTGCCCTTGCCTTGGGGACAGCAGGACCACCACGGTTCTGTCCTCCTCAGAGGCTGTGCAGGCACCTGGATCAAGCCCTGAGCAGCCCCCTGGCCTGCCCTCACTGCAGATAGTGCTTGGAGAGAGATTTGGGAGAGATGTCTCTCCCAGAGCCCCAAAGTTACCCTGAAGACCTAGCAAAGCTCAGAGCAGGCTTCAATGAAACAGAGCAGACACATGGTTGGGGCTCTGATGAGGGACAAAAGCTTCCCGGGGCCTGGGCAGGGTTGACCAGCACCAGCTGAAATTCATCCAGCAGTAGAGTGGAATGAAACCACCTGAAAGCAAAAAGCTTCCCTAGAAGGATACAGCGGCACAGGAAAGAGTCACTTAAAATTTATTTTTATCCTTATTTTTTCACACATTTTAAAGACTGAAACCTTCGACTTGGTTACTTTTCTTGGCCTACCCTGTAATTTAAAAAAAAAAAAAAAAAAAAGTTTTTCAAGCATTTGGTTTTCCCAGCAGACTATTACAGAGGAAAAGACCAAGTTAATACCTACACCACAGCTATGGACAAAATAATGGCTGAGAGTAACAGGAATGACGGCACTCTTCTAGCTCATACACATCCTTGTGGTCAGCTCCTCCACACACAGCTCCTTTGCTTCACTTGCACCACAAGTTCACAGCCTTTCAATATTTAAAGGGGTCTTACAAAAGGGGTGGAGAAAGACTCTTTACTCAGGTAGATAATAATAGGACAAGGGGGAACAGCCTTAAACTAGAAGAGGATAGATTTAGATTAGACTTTAGGAAGAAATTCTTTACTCAGAGGGTGGTGAGGCTGCCCAGAGAAGCTGTGGATGCCCCATCCCTGAAGGTATTCAAGGCCAGGCTGGATGGGGCCTTGGCCAACCTGATCTAGTGGGTGGCATCCCTGCTTATGGCAGGGGGTTGGAGTTAGATGATCTTGTAGGTCCTTTCCAACCCAAGCCATTCTGTGATTCACCAGTTAGCCTGTCTACTACCAGCGCTTCCTTCAAATTCCCCCAGCTGCATTTTTGCCCTGCCTTATGATGCTGTCCTTTGTCCCTAGGAGCAAAATGAAACCATTTCCATTCCAGCCCGCACATCTCTGCCTCCCAGTCTTGCCATCTTCCTCCTCAGCACCATCAATTCATACTTAGTTGCTTCTTCATGTGTATGGAAAATTGTCTGCTCTTCGACATCTGCATCCTTCTTCAACTGTAGCTATATTTGCTTTTTGCAACAGCAGTCTCATTACTACACCTGTACACCAGCCCTTCATGTTTTGCATGCTGCTGGGGCTTGTATAATTGAATCTCCTGTTTAAACCATTATCTCTCATCCAACTTGTACAACTCATCAGCCCTCCAGGAGGACAGCAGTCAATTTTATGAAACAGAAATAAATTAAGAGGGGCCCAGGTTACAGGACATAGGCAGCAGTAGTCTAACTAGATGTTGCTGTCCAAGACAGACCTTCAGAGACTCCCGTGGAGTATATGCCACCACTTTCATCTTCAGGATATTGTTTTATCAGCCCAGGAAACTCTCCTGCAGGCTGCCTGGGGCTTTCAGACAAGCAGATGAGGGAACATGTGGGGAGGCTGAGAAGGGAGAGACTTCAAATGCTCATTTCTTTACCCTTCCTATCCCACCTCCATGAAGCAGCAGCCAGGCAACTGCCAGGAAGCACATACTTTCTGGTATCTTGAAAGCTAGCTATATTTTCTGGAACATGTCACTTTGTGTTAGGCTAAACTCATTCAAACATTCAACAGCAAGGCCACATATGGAATCTAAATACCAAAGTGAAAAATGAAAGGGCGGAAAGGAAAGATACTTCCAGACAAGCTGCAGCATGGGGCTGTGTATGGATCCTGGCCATTCTCCTGACTGATAACCAGAAGAAGAGTGGCAGATACCAGAACAACAGGCCTTCATTTGTGTGCATCTGGCACACAGATCTTCAATCTGCTTTTCAGTAAGAAACAGTCACCTGATCTTTTTGGTCAGTTGCTACACAGAGAGCAAGGGAGAGGGGGCAAGGGGATATTAATGATCTCTCCAGTTTTTCTGTCCAAAATATCACCAGAAGTAGCTCAGAACAGTAATATATTGCCTTCCAATTCACAACTGCCCATCATTAGTTCATAATCAAATCTAGTCCAATCTTCCACACTAAGGTAGAACAACCGTATGCCCTTTGAATCTATTCTTTCCACTCCCGAGCTCAGCTAAGCATGCCTTCTTCCTCAAAGTTCAATCAGTCACATCCCATATGCCAACCACGATCACTCTGAAGCCCTTTTCCACGCAGAAATAACATCCTGGTGTTTTTTTTCTTCTTCTTCTTCCCCTCCAGAGTCTCATTTGGGCTCTGCTTTACAGCTTTCTCCATGCAAACAACAGATTGTGCTTAGACAGTGACAGATAACTTAGCAGTCCATGAGATCAATGCTGTCTCCAAGAAAACAAGGCTTTCTAATTGAACAGTAAATGTTGGTTTCCCTACAGTGAGTGGGATCCATTCCCTTAAGGGAAAAAAAAAATAGGCTATACATAGCCAATATCTGTAACATGGTGGAATTTACAGGTTGTACATGCAGAGTGCTTGCAAGTGTCTGTCAACAGCACTGATGTTAGTGAATTACATTCACTAGTGGTTTGGTTGGCAGAAACCAAGCTGCAAGGGTTTTGCTAATTCAGAGCTTCAGATAGACAACTCAACAACTCGAGACTTCAATGGCACATTTAAGGAGACGTTCCATAATATTCGCTTCCCCTCCTAACCTTAATATAGGAGAGTATTTCTGAAGACTGAAGAGTTTGTATTTTGGAGTTTGTTTGTTTGAGGGCTGTCTGCCCTCTGTATTTCTAAACAGAGGGCAGACAGCAGCCAAAAGCAAAGAAGGAACAAAGTTCAGATGCCTGGCCCAGATCTTGTCTCCAGTTTCCCATAGCCTCCCTCCCACAAATTGCCTAGCATCCCATTCGCTCTGCACCAGTTCCCCTGACCTCTCTTGCTTCCCCCACCTCGCCTCCAGAAAAATCAAGAGCCATATTACCAACACCTGCAGCAAGCAGCATGCTTCGCTGGGCACAAGGCCTGCTTGGTGCCCTTGGCTATTCCCAACACAGCTTTCACTTATGCATCAGTACATTGTCTACAGGCAAAAGCTACTTTTCCTCAGACCTAGCTTTGTTCAGAATTACGAAGATAATCCTACTTCTTTGCCCAATCAAATCATTCTTCCTCCTTTTCAATGGCAATAGATTGCCAAGAGGTGCAATCTGTAAGCATGGAATGCAGATCTCTGTGGACTTCCCACAGCCCATTCTCCAAACCAACCACATGCTGCAGCAGGACCTGTCATTGTGAGTCCTGGCTGTACGTAGAAACAAAGCCACCTTCCACAGAAGACAAGACATTTAGGCAGAAACTAGAACACAGCATACTCAAGGGTTTCTCACCTCAGCCCCTTCCTGAGGGCCTGCACCTGCAGGACACATTAAGGTCTTACTTCATGTAGACCAGTAAGTCACCTAACAAGGTGATCTTCAGTCACTGCTCACTACTCGATACAAAACGGATCTGAACCAGCAATTTAACAGCAAAGCATAGCTTTGGGCATTCAACACCCATGTCCTGTTTGTTCCTAAACTTTTATCAATCCAGGATTAAAAGCTGTGGAAAAAAAATGTTAGCTGCCTGAATAGAAGGGTAGAAGGGTACATGGAACTAACGCTATCAGCATGAGTACTACCAAGGGATTTGTTAAGCTTGCCAATGAAATCTCACTCAAAACTACTAATGCAAGTTATTTGCATATGTCCGTGCATCAAACAAAATGGAACAGAGACACAAAGTTACATTTAATAAGATTGTTATTGCCTAAAGTAAATGTTTGGAAGTCATTAAATGTGTGTTGAAGTGGAGCATAAATGCGCATCCCGCATTTACAACATTTTAATAATAGCTACTGTGAGTTTTCAAAGCAGTCAAGAGGACCATTGTTGTTTAGCTATTTTCAGTGTTTTGAACTACAAACCTGCAGGTTCAAGGACTGAAAGGAGGAATGAGACATAGTAGTACAACCAATAGCAGCACAATTATTCACTTCACAGCTTCTTTGTACTAGCCAGCAACTGGGACAATCCCAGGGTCCAACAAAGAGGAAAAACCCCTTCCGTTCAGCCATCTAAAAGTGAAAACCCAACTGTGGACAGTTTGCAGCCAGGCAGAAGTTTGCATTAAAATCTTGATGATGTTGTAGTGCCCAGGCACTTCTACTGTAAAAGAAGATAAAACAAAGATACTTTGCTAGTTTGCCTGTCACATTTCCTGGATCTAGTCTGTTCCCCTGGAAAAAAAAAAAAATCTGAGATGCTCTGCAGCTCTCAGCCTCAAGCTAACTCCAGGCATCAGTCTGTCATTTAACATTCCACATTAAGCCTACAGTTAGCATTACAGTGATCACCACTGAATCACATAAATACCATTTCATTATTAGCACCAAAATTGTTGGCAGCTTTTTCCATTTTTAAGTACTGAATATTTTATTCCTGCTATGGATGAATACAATGGATTAGTTGACATAAGCTTCACAGCAAATTCAAGTGATGCTCTTTCACACAAAAATTGCATGTAATTTCTCCCTATTTTTACTCAAAAAAAAAAAATGTATATTTAACCCAGGCCAAACACAATTCATCCCTTAACATTTTGAGAGTGAGCTTGAAGACTATTTAAATGTTGCCCCAGAGTGGTTTGAAACCTCAGTGTATAAATTGTTTTATAAAGCTTGTTTCCTGAAGGCTTTCAAAAAATGGAACTTGTCAACAGGCAAAGTACCATGTGATTTCACTAAAATCCACTTGCAGATAAGCGTTTCTGTTTTGTTTAATCAAAAAGTGCAGAAGAGCCCTACAACATTCTATTCTCTTGGAAGTTACTCAAGGCAGTTTTCAAACTTGACTATTCAGATGACTATATTTCACAAGTAGAATCAAATGTCATGAAATATTGTAGCTAGGTATGGTGTCCTGGTTTCAGTTAGGACAGAGTTAGTTTTGTTCCTAGTAGCTGGTAGAATACTATGTTTTGGCTTAGGATGAGAAGAGTGCTGATAACACCCTGATGTTTTAATTGTTGCAGAGCAGTGCTTAAACCAAGCCAAGGACATTTCAGCTTCTTTCAGCTTCCCAACGGGAAGGCTGGGGGTGCAGGGGACAGACCCAGGACAGCTGACCCAAACTGGCCAAAGGGGTATTCCATACGATCTGGGGTCACGCTAAACAATAGATAGGGGTGGCTAGCTGGGGGAGGGTGGCCAGACTGCTCAGGGTTAGGCTGGACATCCGTCAGTGGGTGGTGAGCAATTGCATTGTGCATCACTTGTTTTGTACACATTATTACTAGTAGTACTATTGTCATCATTATTGTTATTATTATCTTCCTGTCTTAATAAACTATCTTTATCTCAACTCACAGGCTTCACTTTCCCATTTCTCTCCCCCATCCCAGAGAGGGAGGGGGAAGGGTTAGCGAACGGCTCTGTGGTGCCTGGCTGCCGGCCATTTAAACCACGACAGCCCTTTTGGCGCCCAAGGTGGTGCGCAAAGGGTTGAGATAACGACAGAACTGATCAGTGTGTTAAACTAAACTTGGTATGAGTATTAGACCTGCTTAATAGTTGCTCATCATAATGCTGATTGTTTTATTCTCAAATCTGCTGTAACTGTTTTCCAAATTGAGTATTATAGCGCGTTACTTTCCGTATGTGCTCTGTCATGTTGTTTATTCTCTCTGGGCCCTGGTTCAAGTACTTCAAGATTTTTGTTCAAGATTTTGGTACTGTGCATTGTAACAGTGGCTTATGAGACAATGAAACTTCTGGTCATGACTCTAACTTGGTATTTGCACTCAGCAACGTTCTCAACTCTATACTTTGGAAACCGTATCTCAGAAACTATTAGCAGTTACACCTATTGCCTTTTTTCATCAGGGGACCAGTCTGTGGAGGGGAAAGGGGAAGATACTTTTTCTTACTCGTTCACTCTCCCTTTCTCCTTCACATTCAGGAGACGTAACTACACGAACATGCTGGTCTGAGTATCCAAGGGATATTCAGTATCTTGGGGAACTATTGCAACAAGCTTGGAGAATAAGGGAGTGGTGAAGCATAAAGGTAGAGTGAAAGAGTAAGAAAAAATGTCTTCCCCTTTCTCCCCCACAGACTGGCCCCCAGATGAACAGATTGCCTCTTGGCATGTGGTCCGGCTTTGTACATAAATCCTTGCTAAGCTTTCAGCCTGCTCTCTAGCTGTGCCGTCTTGCCTCATACTTCTTGGTGTGTGCGAATCAAAGAGATCCCTGGTTTGATAATGCTGATATCTGTTAAAACCATGCCCTGAAAACAGACCGCTCCAACGTGGTAACAACCATCTCATCGGTGACGGCAGGTCCAAGCTCCTGTCTTGCTGTGCTGCGTTGCTCTGAACATGAGCTTTTTGTACCAAAGTGACTTGACAGCATGGAGGGCACTGAAAGTCATGCTTCTCAATTCCTTGGTCAGGACTGAGAGCTCTGTTCCCATTGTCAAGCAAGGAAAGAGCTAGCCCAAGAAAAATGAGGCTTCTATGAGCTTGTGCTAGTTAAACCCTTTTCTTCCATGTATCAAAGATGTTTTAAAAGTGAAGGATACTAGTTTTGTCTTCACTTATCAGCAAAGTAACCTTCACAAAATTAACCTCTTTGGCCAGATCTTGGGCCTTCTGTGGTGGTTTTACTCAGGTGGGCAGCTGAGCTCCACCACAACCCCTCTCTCACTACCCTCAAAGAAGAAGGGGGAGAAAATACAACATAGAGAACTCTAGGTTTGACATGAGAAAGGTTTAATTAAAGGGAAAGGGAATGGGGAGGAAAAACAGAGACAAAAGAAACAATCAGTCCGCGTGGAAGCACGGAGAGAGAAAAAATTATTCTCTACTTCCCATCAGCGAGCGGTGTTCGGCCACGTCCTGGGAAGCAGGGCCTCAAACGCATAGTCCTTCCTATTATGGAAGACAGCATCTGGGAAGCTGGATTAGTTTTAATTTTTCAATTTCTCAGATCTGTATGATATGATACGCAATGAGTTGTTCTGCAGTGAGTGAAACACGGGAATCCTTTCTTTCCCTTTCTCTGCCCTATGAAGAAATCTTATGTGTGGGGGGTTTTTTTGTTTGTTTGTTTGTTTGTTTTGCCTTCTTTCTACCAAGATGTCTCTTATCTAAATATAGATGACTTGGCATTGTGAGCAAGACTGAATTCATAGATAATGTGTAGCTATTGATATGCTTTTCAGGTAAGCAAAGATCCTTATGTTAGGAATTCTTAATATTTGATCATAGGTTAAAAAATGTACTAATGTCCCCTTTTAGTTGACTGGAGAATTGTGTGGTATATTGAGGAGAAGGAACTGTCCATAACAAGGAAGGCTTATAAGGAAGATAGCTGTGTGTGCTGTGTGTGTTTTTGTTCTCTTCCTTTTAAAAAAAAAAAAAAAAAAAAAAAAAAAAAAAAAAAAAGAAGAAAGCTCTCTGAGGAGATGTATAATTTTTGAATGGCTGATCCAAACAGATTTGGGCAACACGTAGACATGCAAAATACAGCACAGAACATCATTCTACAGCTTGTGTTCCCAGTTGATGGACTGGATGAAATGGTGTATACATGCACAGGTGCACATAGAGTAAAGAAATAATTTCTCAGGCTGCAAGGAACAGTATTTCAAATAACTAACTTAAAGCATTATGTCCCCTCTGGGAATGCTGGTTTCTAACTCTGAAACCAACCAGAGAGCTAGGTGCAGCTCTGTGTGGTCAAAACTTGCTGTTGACTCCGGTCAGGGTAGGCTTTCACAGGATAAATTAACGTTTGACCTAATAACATTGGACCAAAACTTCTTTTATTTTAGAAGTGACATGGCAACTTCCCTATCTACTCAGATCAGACAGGCACTCTTATTTCAAGGTTGTCACAAAGGTATATACAGAATAAACTGTGGTGTTCAATTAATCTATGTCAGGAGGACAGAAAAGGGAGTTGACCCTGCTGGAACTTGATCCAGTTGTGTTTTCATGCCCAGGTGCTGCTGTTCTGGTAATGAGACCCCTGTGCTTTTGGGGATAACAGGTGTCATTGTTTCTTCTTTAACTTGACTCAAATGCTTCTTTGAAGAGATGTAATTGTTTGACAGACCTGTATCAGGATGTGAACTGTGGAGTGATAACACTTGTCCCTGGTTGAATCCTTGATTCTGTGAATACTTAACCAATTCCCCTGTGTAAATGAAAACAGGACGCATTCACATAAGGTTTTTGCAAGAATTAATTGCTAATATATATGAAGGTAAGAAAGCTATATGAGTACTCAACAATGACTATGTACACGTTGTGAAGTAAGTGGAGAACATGTAGAGAATGGATGTCACGTTTAAAAAATATCTGAGGATAAACTGTGTACTGCTACATCTTTCATGGCTAGAGCATGATGTTATGAATACTAAGAAAAGTATAAAAATACATGTATTATGGCAGTTCTCTTGAAACACACGAAAGTAGCATGTAAGCTGCTGCTAGCATTCAGAAACTTGGTTTCATAAGCACTATATCTAATTTTAGGTCTTGTGTGGAACATTCTAAAACTTGTAAGAAACTCACCAAAAGATTCAAATGTCAAATATGGCGAGAACTTGCATTGTTTTAGTAACATATTCACTTTGCATGCCAGTGTTTCTAATTTGGAGATTGTTGTCTTCAGCAACCATTGACATAGAAATTTGAGGGAACTTCTGTTATTTAGGCTGGCGTTAGTGGGTTTGAGTGCATCGTTATCTATATGAATGAAAGCTGACATTCTTGTTCAGGTCCAGAAAGGTGTCCTTCTGTTGCATTAACAAACAGCAGTCTGGTGGAGTCATAAATAATTTATGAACTTGGGATATTGATTTTTTTTCAGTGCTTATAGGAAATTATATGCTTGTGGCTTCGAGAAATAATTGGTGCAATTTAATCACATAAAAATTATAGTCATCTTTAATTCTTTTCAAATGGAACCTTAATGACACTGGTTATGTTACAAAACCAAGCAAAGAGAGAGCTGCCTACATAGACCGAAGAAATAGGAGTGCTAGAAACTGCAGGTTTAACAGGTCTGACAAGAATGATCCTAATGGCAGTGGGTTTAATCAAAGTCTAACTGATGTCTGCTTGATCGCAAATCAGTCTTTCCACAAGAAAATATTGCAAACATACTGAAAACATTTAATAATACTAAGTATGTAAAGGGCATGGAGTGCCTGGCATATTGGGAGAAAAAAGTTCTGTGTAAAACTTTATTGAGCTGAAGGTGGTTTTTGCATTAACGTAATATAATTTTTCCTTTTAGTGTAATCTTCTGTGGAAACTCCGTATTTGGGTGTTTGTGACTGAAGTAGGCGAAGGAAGGAAATAATAGAAACTTGACTAAAAGTTACTCTGATTTTCTGTTACGGAGGGAAAATGACCATACTGTCCTGGTTTCAGTTAGGACAGAGTTAATTTTCTTCCTAGTAGTTTTTGACAAAGGAGTAAATACCTGACAGTCATTCATTTCTTATAAGAATTAGGAAAAGCAGTATTTAGATAAGGGAAATCTTGGTAGAAAGAAGGCTAAAAAACAAACAAAAAAACATAAGATTTCTTCATAGGGCAGAGAAAGGGAAAGAAAGGATTCCCGTGTTTCACTCACTGCAGAACAACTCATTGCATATCATATCATGCAGATCTGAGAAATTGAAAAATTAAAACTAATCCAGCTTCCCAGATGCTGTCTTCCATAATAGGAAGGACTATGCGTTTGAGGCCCTGCTTCCCAGGACGTGGCCGAACACCGCTCGCTGATGGGAAGTAGAGAATAATTTTTTCTCTCTCCGTGCTTCCACGCGGACTGATTGTTTCTTTTGTCTCTGTTTTTCCTCCCCATTCCCTTTCCCTTTAATTAAACCTTTCTCATGTCAAACCTAGAGTTCTCTATGTTGTATTTTCTCCCCCTTCTTCTTTGAGGGTAGTGAGAGAGGGGTTGTGGTGGAGCTCAGCTGCCCACCTGAGTAAAACCACCACAGAAGGCCCAAGATCTGGCCAAAGAGGTTAATTTTGTGAAGGTTACTTTGCTGATAAGTGAAGACAAAACTAGTATCCTTCACTTTTAAAACATCTTTGATACATGGAAGAAAAGGGTTTAACTAGCACAAGCTCATAGAAGCCTCATTTTTCTTGGGCTAGCTCTTTCCTTGCTTGACAATGGGAACAGAGCTCTCAGTCCTGACCAAGGAATTGAGAAGCATGACTTTCAGTGCCCTCCATGCTGTCAAGTCACTTTGGTACAAAAAGCTCATGTTCAGAGCAACGCAGCACAGCAAGACAGGAGCTTGGACCTGCCGTCACCGATGAGATGGTTGTTACCACGTTGGAGCGGTCTGTTTTCAGGGCATGGTTTTAACAGATATCAGCATTATCAAACCAGGGATCTCTTTGATTCGCACACACCAAGAAGTATGAGGCAAGACGGCACAGCTAGAGAGCAGGCTGAAAGCTTAGCAAGGATTTATGTACAAAGCCGGACCCTGTTGGACAGGATCAATTCAAACAGAGGAAAGGAAAAAGAGCAAAAAGCCTTTTAGGCACCACTCGGAGGAGGATGACCTTCTAGAACCCTGCTGATTACTTACATGATTTCTTGCCACGTAAGAAGGGCTACATTGCTCTCCAGCCTCAGCAGCCAGCATTATAGATCTCTGCACACTGGTACGCTTACTTCCAGCCCCAGGCTCAACTTCAGTTGCTGAATACGGTGACAACCAATAAAGAATGGGACTGAGACACATGCAAAGTTTTGTGTTGTTTTAAGGAAAAAAATCAGCATTAAGGACAACTGTATTTGATCCCATTTTGAAGCTCTAGAAAAACAAGTGGTCTGCTTTTGTCGATAATCCTTACCTCTACCACCTGCCTAGAGCTGAACACAAGTTAAAAGCCGTTAAGTTAAAGCCTCTTAACTACACCCTGATCCAGAAAGCTACATCAGCACAAGTGTAAAGCAAAGCATGATGAAAAAAAAAAAAAAAAAAAGTTATATGAATGAAGTTCCAAGCAACGGAGTCCTCTCCAAAGGTTTAGCATCATTTGGGGGTTTATTTCACACAACAGCTTGGGTTGGAAGGGACCTCAAAGATCTAGTTCCAACCCCCCAGTGCAGGCAGGGATTTCTGCCTTCCCCATCCTCCAAGGCATCTGATTCAGAATGCCCCCGAGGCATAGACTGAGCACATCTTGACAGGTGCTTAGGGTTTTATAAAATCATCAGCGTATGAAATAAGCCATTTTTGTTGACCTCTATCCTGAACCGATTTCCAGGAACGATTAATACCCTTGCCAATGAAGAAGTTTCTCTATATTCTTGTTCTCAAAATTTCTCTTTCCCCCAGAAAGACAGCCCCACTCCAGGGGCAAGAGGCTGCCACCTGCTATCCTGGTTCATCAGGCAGTATTCTGTTTAACTTGGTCTTTCACATGCCAAGAGGCAATCTGTTCATTGAGATTGACCTGATAAGTTGCCAGACACTGTAGGTGAACGCCTACTAGGTACAGAATCAAAGCAGAGTTTGAAGTTTTAAAATACTTGATATTTTAGTATGGTTTGTTTGGAGGGAAAAAAAAAAAATATATGAAAGCCTGGCACCGGAAGCTCACGTCTTGATGCATACATCTTTTTCTAATTGCAGTATTGCTGTAAAATTGGAGCGCACAAGGCTTAGCACTCTTTACCCTCAAACAGGTGAGCACAAGAAGGAGATTCCACATGCAAGTGTCATTCCCAATAACAGCACCCAAGGGATCCTTTGCACAAAATATTTTCCTGTTATAAATCTAGCTGCCAGTTCTGAGCATCCTACCATCTCCTTTTCTGCCAGCAAACAAAACACTGATGCTGCTCCGCTACACCAGTGTTTTTGTGGATTTTTTGCCTCTTAAATCCATAGTACTCTGGGTATCCTGCTCACTCCCAATAATATTAGAGAATCCTAGTAGAAAGGACAGGAAGAGAGAATAAACTAGTGAAATTAGAAAACAACTGAATTTAAAGCAGAAGAGACATGTGAGCTGGGTACCTGCTGGTTTCTTCCTCCAGCAGAAATTAATGGTATGCAATATCAGACAAGGATAAGAGAAAAATAACACCCCCTTTCCTCTAAATAATAACACAACAATAGCTAACCTCTTGCTTTATTCTGTGGGGCTGTTATTTGGAAGTATTTCTCTTTTAAAAGAAGATTTGAAAGTGATTTGAAGGAGAGAGGTAATAGGAGGGATTTTAAGCCTTCACAGTACTTAGAAGCATCCTGCAGGGACAGCACTAAAGTTTATTTTGGAAGTGTTTACCCCCCTGTTGCCTACATTCTAGCAAAATTCTGTCTTCAAAGCTGATTTTTATTACAAAAACAAAACAAGCCAGCTTATTAACGAGAATTCATTCACTACAATTCAGACAGTGATGTATTATTCATATATGCACCAGACATCCTGGGTAGTGTCTGGAAGCCCCAGATCCTATGAATTTTAACAGAACCCCAAACAACTTTTTGTAATCATAATTATTTGCTTACTCAGAGTATTTTAGTTACCC
The DNA here is from genome assembly GCF_009819795.1 of Aythya fuligula. Lineage (NCBI taxonomy): Eukaryota > Metazoa > Chordata > Aves > Anseriformes > Anatidae > Aythya > Aythya fuligula. The sequence goes on along the minus strand of NC_045559.1, from coordinate 90,677,169 downwards.
AGCTGGAATTGCAAAGACAAAGGGGGAGAACAACATTTAAACAATACCACACAGCTTGGATGACCACACAAATGTCACAAAAAGCTGTTGTGCACTAGACCTTCCTCCAAATAGTAAGGACTTAACCATTCTTTAGTGCATTTTATTTTGTTTGATTTATCAGTGTAGTACAAGCATTTGTTGCACATTCTGGAGTGAAGACCTTATGCAAATCAACCAAAGTGCGATGCTCACCTTAGGGCTCACAAACAACATAAACACATGCATGTATCCAGGTTCATTAAAAAAACATTACAGAAGCATCAGCAAAAAAGAACAAGAACACTTTTGGAGCAGGCCTCCTATAGGATTTAACAGACTTAACCTACACTCACATTGGCAAATACTGCAGCTCAGCATGGGTGTATCTGCGGGCCAAGCAGCAGGTTTTGAGGGTAGTGTTCACTCTATACCTGCTGCTGGAGCTTTAATATATGCTAGGTCTATTGTAGTCCTACAAAGTGAGCAACCATTCACCTTTGAAGTGCTTCAGGTTGATCTCTGGCACCTTTTTCATAATTTCATCTTGCAGGAGTATGGTTCACTCATTCCAAACTGACTCTCCAACATGGACAATTAGGATACTCCTCCAGAAGTGCCATCCTTCTCCAATCTAAGACACTACAATAGATAGTCTTACATATTTTGTTCCCTGACATTTAGTCAAAGCTTATTCCCACACCACCAGATTTACCTCAGACTTCATAACCACAGGGAGGGAAGTCGTGGCTGAAGTAACAACCTCCAATGACACAGTTAAAGGATTACCAAGAAAAATGGAATCAAAGATAATACAGTAAGAGCATAAGGCTATGTTGCAAGGAATCTACCACCAGTTTCCTGTGTGACCTTATTTAAGGTAATTTACCTTCCCAGTGTCTCATCCCCATCTGCAAGGACATGAGAATGAGTACTGGAAGACTGGGAGTTACTCAGATATTAACATGAATCACACAGCTACAGAGGGATGGCACTTAAGATTAAGAGTGTTGGATTTAAAAGTGGAGAGGTCAGCTGCCTAGTTTCCATCTAAACTCACATTGGAAACACCTTGCTCCCAGGGGTATACGTCCACAAAACTTGAAGCTGAGCTTCTCTCTGCTGGCATCCTTCTCATTATGTCTCTTTTTCCTATTTAGAGCTTCAGGTTTTGCCTAGAAAACCATCAAAATATAAAACATCCCCACCCCCACTTAAGCTTAAGAACTTCAAATAAAATCTCTAAAAAGCATGGGTCATAATGAGTGGTACCTGAATACTCTCAAAAGCAACTTATATTGAACAAGTAGGAGTGGCAACTTTTAAAGGCTAGCATTATCACAGCAAGATTTGAGTTAAAAACAGAACAAAAAAGACAAGACATTCTGACATTTGCAGGAAGCAAAGGGTAGAGCAGAAAAAACAATCAAAGAATTTCAATTCTAAGATCTACTAACAACAGGAGATGCAGATAAAAATCACAAGCTCTAGTGAAGTGAGAAGTGCAAATGATTCCTCTAAGGGAATCCAATGACTGATCAATTGATCACAGGCTTATTAATCTACTATTTCACTTATAATTCAGTCCAATATTTGATTTAAAACAGAAAAGACAGGCATCTTGAAAAAAGTAATTTGTGTGAACATAATGGACATGGATCATTTTGTGAAGAAAATATTCAAGGCAGAGATACAGACTTGATTTAATTGCAGAGGGAGAAGAGTGACCACTTCCTGGCAGAGAACCTGGATGCACTTGTGAAAGAACCTGTCTTTAAAATAATCATATGCATCATGAGAAGAGCAACAGCTGCACAGCAGTGATTTGACATGCAAATTTCTGCTTTTATTCAATCCACATATGCACATGCTGATAATAGATATAAGCAGAGAGGATTGTCAAAAACTGCTCCAGAGTTCAACTAATGATCATTGTGAAAATTAATTTTAATATTTTCATCTTGCATCATCACAAGCAAAAGGAATATAGATGCTGGCTTTGAAAACAACCCTTGAACAAATTGTTGCATTTAAGCAATAAAACACTAGAATTTCCATTGCTATTTTAGCCTTTTGAATAGAAATAGGCTCAAGTATACTGAGCTGATCATAATCTGACATAAAAGGTGTTAGCTGGAAAGATTTCTGAAGAACCATAATATGCACTAACCTGCAAAACAAAACACCTAGTTTTGATGTTTCATTATGAGGAGAGAAATCCAACTAACCTATTCCCCCACTAAAGCAAGGTGGAGTTGGTTGGATGTGGCACCTACTGCATTAGCCACGCACTTGCTTACCAGCTTTCAGCTTAGAACTGACCACGCCAACAACAGAGGACATTTACTATTCCTGGATGGATTTGTTCTGGCTGTTCACTGCTGGGTTTATTTTTACCAACTTTTTCCTTATGTGGTTACTAAACAAGAGCTGTGTGTTCAGGGTGATATACAAAACGTGAAACATTCAAGTGAATTACATAGCAGACCTACCTTCCATGCATCATGGTAAAGCTGTTGAGAAGGATCTATGTGTAAGAAGTAACAGAATTTCTCTGAAGGTGCTAACTGCATTCATTAGGCATGCCCTCAGTAAAAACACCTGACAATCTCCAACTTCTCCTCATTCTGATCCTGCTTTGTTTTTTTGTGCCACCCACCTTTGCTCCCACACATCTTCTAAAGGCCTCAGGATCATAACTCCTACTGAGTCTAAGATTTCTTTCAACTTATGGTCTTTGCCCCAACAGCATCCTTATCCTGAAGTTCCAGTAGACTTAACCATAATATTCTGTGCCCAGAATTTCTCAAATCATTTCTTTGGGAACCTGATCGTAAACACTTGAAGGAAAAGATAAAAACAGTCAAAAGGAACTCACCCATGCTGATAAAAAAGGGTTGAAAAAGAATGCAAGATAATGTGAAAGTTTTTTTTTTTTTTTCCTTTCTTTCTTTAAAACTTACAGCCCCAAAAAGCTTTCCTTACATTAACCACAGGAATTACAAAGACTTGTCACTCTGAATGATAATCAGGAGAAATATTAAAGAAAAAGAGCACAATTGAAGAAAAATACAATGGTGTCTACACTCAAGAAATCCATTAAAAATGAGTACCCCAAGAAAATATCTGAAGCAAGAACACCTGACTTTTAAAAAGTTATCAACAACCATTTATATAATTTTGTAATTTACAGTTTTTCCAACTAGTGTCAGGACTAACATGTGGAAGTATGGGACTCACATGCCTGGGATAGTCTAAGACTAACTGCAATGTGTCACAGTAGAGGCAACTGTAAAACTACCAATAGCTACTGTCATCAGCATTAAGCATGCAGGTCACAGGGGAAAAAAGAGGAACCTGAACCCCTTCCCCACCAGAAAAAGCTGCCATAACAACATATATTTACAGAATTTTTTAATTTAATTTTTTATATTTCCTATGTGAAGACAAACCCAAAGATTCTGAGCCAGGAATTCCAGACCCATCTTTTAGGTAAAACCTTAAGCAACTCTTTTTTTTTTTTTTAAATTAGGAAGACACAGATGAAGAAAAAAGGGGTAAACATCACACTGCAACATGAAGACCTAGGTGAACAACAGCAAGGAGGGCTTTAAACGAACCACAAAATCCACATTATACTACCTACAATAAAATCACCTCTAACAAGTCAAAGCCACAAAGTTGGCATTCTATTACATGCTAAGTGTCTCAGTGGACTATACATACAACTGGGAATAAATTAAAATAGGATTATACACATCTATGAAGTCATAGAAATCCTAGCACATACACAGCTTGTATAGCCAACCACTTACATTCCAGAGTCAATGTGCACTTGGCTGCCAGAGATTGCTGAAATGACTGCAGAATGGAAAAGATCATAGCCAAGAACACAGCTACCACTCCTTAGACTTTTCTGACTTAACCCATCTCTTTCACAGCATCTCCAGTCCCCATAAGGATGAACAGCAGCAGTTATGAATTTGTTCCTCAAAGAAAAAAAGTCAGAGACCACTACAGAACAGTATTGGAGAAACATCTGTAATCAGTTGCTTTAACAAGACCTGTTTTCCTCAAGATCTCTGAATTTATTTGTGGAAAAAAAAAAAAAAAAAAAAAAAAAAAAAAAAAAAAAAAAAAAACTCAACCATAGAATATCCTGAATTGGAAGGGACCCACAAGAATTATTGTGTCCAACTCCCAGCACCACACAGGTCTACCCAAAAATTCAGTCCATATGACCAAGTGCACAATCCAAATGCTTCATAAACTCCAACAGGTTTAGTGCTGTGACTGCTTCCCTGGGCAGCCTGTTCCAGCACACTACCTCCCTCTCAGTAAAGAGCCTTTTCCTGATATCCAACCTGAACCTCCCCATCACAGCTTGACACCATTTCCTCAGGTCCTATCACTGCTCACCATAGAAAAGAGCTCAGCACCTGCCCCTCTGTTCCCCCTCATGAAGGGGCTGTAGGCTGCAACGAGGTCTCCCCTCAGTCTCCTCTCCTCCAGGCTGAACAGGCCAAGTGACCTCAGCTGCTCCTCATACATCTTCACCATCTTCAAAGCCCTTCTCTGCACACTCCAATAGTTTCATGCCTTTTATACTGTGGTGCCCAGAACTGCACACAGCACTCAAAGTGAGGCCACACCAGCGCAGAGTAGAGCAGAACAATCATTTCCCTCAACCAGCTAGCAATGCCGTGTTTGATGCACCCCAGGGTACAGTTGGCCCTCCTGGCTGCCAGGGCACACTGCTGGCTCATATTCAGCTTGCTGTCAACCACAGCCCCCAGATCCCTCTCTGAAGGGCTGCTGTCCTGTATCTCATCTCCCATCCCAGGTGCAGGACCTGGCACTTGCTCTTGTTAAACTTCATGCAGATGGTAATCACCCAGCTCTCCAACCTGTCCAGATCTCTCTGCAAGGCCTTTCCACCCTTGACAGAGTCAACAGATCCTCCAAGTTTAGTATCATCAGCAAATTTACTCAAAACACCTTCTAGTCCTACTTCCAAATCATTTTTGAAAACATTGAAAAGAACTTGCCCTAAAACGAAGCTTTGGGGGACCCCACTGGTGACCAGCCACCAGCCTGATGTAACCCCATTTACCATAACCCTTTGAGCCCTACCTGTCAGACAACTGTTCACCCATAGTATGATGTTTTTATCTAGCTGTATGCTGAACATGTGTGTTCTCTAGATCTATGGAACCTTTTTGGTGAATTACCATTTACTTGTACATTATGCCTGAAGACATTGTTGCTCTTATTTGAAGACAGAGTTACTCTTATTCTGTGTTGGAAATTCCAGCTGTATTGACTGGCATGTAGCTCACAGCACATCTCTGCTCCTCCCTGAGCATGAGTAGCTCTATAAAATTCATGACTGGAATTCACGCAATCTCACAACTGATTCAGTGGATTGTTTTTGTGAATGTGGCAGATTATTTCCTTGCAAGCAGGAAACATTCATACTATCAGTGCAAGCCATATTGACAGAGCTCTAGGCAGAGTCACTGGCTGCTGGCCAAAGCAGGTGATCACCTCTCAATGCTGAAGTAGAGCTTGCATCAAAAAGAGCAGTAAAGAGCTTGCTCAGAACCCACTAACAGCAAATGACAAGTGGTGCTGTAAAGGGTCCAGGTATTATTAAACCCATGCAAGGAAATAGTTCCGAAACTGCAAGTATTCATTAAAGTTTAGTGCCATATTAATATGAAATCTTCAGTTTTTCTTCCTCCTAGCAAATATATTGTTCCATAAAACATGTATAAAACTCCTCTGCCCTAGTATGAATAAAGTAGACTTTGAATAAAAGTTTAGATTACCTGTGCAGAGGATTGGACAGCCTAGAAGATGGTCACAACACTGTTTCTAACACTGCAGTACAACAGATGTTAGTAAACTCTTGAAAAAAAGAAAAAGTCTCATTTTTATGCTTTGAGGCTTTTTTCTGTTAAAGTTCTCCACTGTTTAGTCAGATACTTACTTCTCTCATTTACACAAAAACATTCTTGTCAAGCATATGGTCTGCACTTCTTAAAACTTTATCTCCAGATGTGGTGTTTTCAATCTGCTGTCAGTAATCTCCAAAGGAAGACTTAGAAATTAATTCGTATGCGGGATCCTAGTTCAGAAAAGCCTTTGGTTTTTATATTAGGAACTTGAGAAGTCTCCCAGCTCCCTTTCTGTTTTTGGAAGAAAGACAATTCCCCCTTACAGAAAACCATTAGATTATGATATGCAAGAAGAACTGCTGAGCTGTAATCTGTGTTCAGATTATCCTCTGTCCAAATCAATAGTCATTCTCCTGCAGTGTCAATCCCACAGTTATCCTGAGAACATTCAAAAAACTTGAGCAAACATTTTGTCACAAAACATTTTAATTGCCAAAACATTTCTAAATTAAGGTATTTCTTTTATACAAGAAAAATGGAACCAACTTGGACAGCATTTAAATATTTTATTTCCCTTAATATCAAGGAAGTGTATTGCAGCTTTTACATTTTTAGTTGTGCACAAGAAAAATTAAAACAGAAATCAAAAGGCATAACTTAGTTTTGACTCCACCAACAGAAATGTTTTTGTGATCTCAGACTGAAATTTGAAGGGAGAGATGATTACTTGATGTTTCAAAATTCAGATCAACTTTCCAACAGCATCATGAAAAGCTAAAACATCCTCAAACTCTGACCCAAAAAATTTATCTAGATGACAGTTCTGATACCCATCAGAGTCTTAAAAAATTTAAAAGGTCTAATAAATGGATAAATTTAGCACCAGAACAGACAAATCCAAACAAAAGTTTATGCAATCCAATATTTAGTTGTGGACAATAAGTACTTTGTGTCCCGATTCTAAGTAGTCTTGACAATTAAACCTGAACATCAGGCTCATCCCCATTAAAGTGTCATAGCAATTTCAGGATGGATGTGAAGCAGCTAAGTGATCCAAGGCCAGTTTTTAAAGGTCAAGTGCCTGTTGCTGAAATAGTACACTTGTCAGCAGCCTCAGCTGATGCAAAAGATTGCACCAGCACTGCAATTTGACTGCTACCCATCAGTGCTAGTATGGCTCTCAAGAATAGTGCTGAAGTACATTAATAGGGCAATGTGGAATAAATATTATTAAAATATGAAGTTGTATTTCTGCCAAAGCAATTCACAGGCACTCAAGCAAACCAATCACACTTCTTTGCATGCAGAAGGTTTCTATGAACTGCTAAGAAACATCCCCATGACTATTCTCACAGAGTAACATCTAATGGAATAACAATGGTCAAAAACATACTCTTTGATGCAAAGGACATTTTAAATCATACTGAGATGTAGTAGTATCATACATCGCCAGTATCTTTTCAAGTTGCAAGTACCCAAACACTTTAAAATGAGTACTTATTTCAAGTTGTTATCCAGTTTCACCAAAAGAAACAAAAACACCACAGTACCACAAAGGAGTTGGGCAATTTGCTCAAGAATACTCAAGGTTAAGCAAGAACAGCTCAGCACCGGTAGTGTGAACAGACTTCTGCTCCTCTGACTTGCAATTCCCCATCCCAGCAAGCGGGCCAGCAGCACCTCTCTGCCGTGACAGTACACAGTAGCCACAGTATACACAGATAGTACACAGACAGTACACTGAGGGCTGCCTCCCCCACAGAAGATGTGTTAACCCAGATCTTATATACACTCCAGCAAACACATCCACACAGTAGCGAGAAGATGGCTGCGTCATTCTTGCAAAGCAAGACCCCACTTATATGTGAGTGATGCTAATATCTCATCTTTTCTAAAAGGCTAGGCTACATATTTAAAGTATTTGGAAGTGTAAATACTGCCTGTGCATTTTATGACATAATAAAAAGTGGTTTAATGCAGCAATAAAAACTCAAATATGCTTTGGCAAAGTTATTTTAAACACAGTTCTAAGGCTGATAGCTACTCAGTTTTAGACAGATAATTTCTGAAAGGCCTTGGCACAATAGCATTTAAAATGTAAGTAAAATATTCTGCATATCAAGGCTTGCTAAATAAATCTCAAGGTTTTTATGGCACTAATGAGTGAGCATGAGCACATTGGGACTGTTCAGTAATTCAAATTAAAGCTATATATATTATGATGAGAAAAAAAATAAAAGAAACAGACCATTGCATATTCCTTAGTCCTAAAACCTTTCCCTGACCTATCTGGAGGTAACAGGGCTGCAAATGGGGAATTGTCTGGGTTCAGACAAAAATAGAGAAGGGTTTCACTTCGACCATTTCCAAGCCATCATAGTGGAAGGCCCACAGCCACCCCAACCCAAATTCACAGCATTAGCTGCAGCCTGCAACAAGCAAAGGGGGTCAGCCTCGTCCTACAGGCATTGGGTACCGCCCCAAGGTGAGGGGACATGCCAGCAGTGTTGCCAGCAAACATGCTGCAGGCATGGCTGGAGCACGTCCCAACTTGACTGGACAAACATCTATGCAAGATCTGCCTCCAGGGAGGCCGTGGAAGTTTTGGCAAAAGGAAAAGCACAAACTTGATGAGGAGAACTTGTGAGAAAGAAAACAGAGCATTTCTTCCCAGTCTGCATCCTCAGCTCAGGAGCTAGGTTTGCAAAGCTTTGATTTTCACACAATTTATTCCAAATGGATGCTTTTCTTTTCAACAGAAATGAGTCAGGAATTGCTCTCAAAGGCGGCTGGTTTAACAGGATTGTGGCATCAATTTGAGGCAGTAGTTGCCTTGTCTGGTACCAACAGCCCTAAAGTATGTGACCCTCCCCACAAAGAGCCCTACTCCCCACCTTACAGCAGCCGCTGGAGCACAGTGCTCACAGGGCAGGAAAGAAGAAGGCGTTTTCTTCTGAGCCATCACAGTCCACTCCAGGACTGCTAGACCTACAGGTCACAAGCCACAAAGGATCCTTACTTTAAACATATACAGCACAAACAATAGAGCAGGGTACGTTTGACCTTTGTCAAGTAGTTCAGTTTGACTTTGAGAAATGCGATTGAATAGAAGATAACACACTGAAAAGTTTCAATTTTTCCACTGTCCATTATTTGTACCATGATTTGAAATTCTATTTGCCTTTGAAGTCTTTTTTTTTTTAATAAGGAAATATTAAAAAGTACTTATCCCATGTTAGTCAGAATTATTTGCATGTTCTGGCAAAGAAGCCTGGTACTGCTTGCTCCTGTTACAGCAAAACAAAAATGAAGACACACATCACTAAATCATTTGCAAGTAATTTGCAGAAACAATGCAGAGTCTTCTGATTTAGACACTGTGGGCCCCTCTTGTTAGTTAAAAAAAGAAAAAAAAAAAAGGTTAAGTGAATAATTTAAACAAATTTCAGAAGAAGTATGAACAGACCTAAGCCTTTTTTCAAAATAAGAGCTAAAATTTCTGGAGACTCTTAAAAACCTAACTCTGGTCAGACTTGTGCATGCACACACAAGCACTGAGCTTTCCACTTCCTCCTCTACTTCCCACATTTAACAAGCTGTAAATCTGTCAGAATAATTTTGAAAAATAATGCCTGCATCAATAGACAATTTTCTACTCCATACCACCTTCATTATGAAAGTGCGTTATTCAGGGCAAGAATTCTGGAAACATTTTAGAGTTTATCATAGTTATAAGGTGATAAAAGTAATAAGGAACAAAATTGTTGTTGTCAACCAAAAATATTTTGACAGAGTTCATTTTGTGCTTGACTTTTTAAAATGACATTTAGTCTGACTTAGAGGCTATTTTTATGTTTTATTTTATAAACTCAAGTGCTTTTTTGCACTCTACATAAACGCCTTTAACCATACAATTATTTAACACCTGAATGTGAGAGAATGTCTACTTTGAAGACACCACTCAAACATAAGGTTAATGTTAAGGAAGAGCAAATAGGGGTTACTTATTCACAGTAATGCAGCTGGAGCTGGCTCACTGCTGACCTTCCTGATGTGCACAGAGGACTGTGGCTCTGCCTGTACATATCCACAAAGATGCCTGTACCAAGAACCCAGCCAAACGTACCTTAATAGCTTAGCTACTCAGGAAGTTAATGAAAGTCAGACGAAGGCATGGAGTTAAAAGCAGGAACTTGGAGCATCATTGAATCCCAGTTACAATTAAGAAGGAATACTGAGACAGTATTTTTAACACATTTTAAGGCAATATATCCTGACTTGAGAGTAGACTGATTTACCTTCTGTTTTTAAAGCAAGTATATGAATAGCAGCAAGAAAACAAAATAGCAAACGTCAGACACTTCCACAAAGTGCAAGTCTTTAATTGGTTTCAATGATACATACATAATTACTCACATTTAAACTTCATCAAGAAAAAAAAAAACACTTATTGGAACACTTGACAACTCAGGAGAAACAGATTGTTTCATCTTGATACAGCACAACTTCACTCCAAGACCCACGACAAAAAAAAAAAAAAAAATCAAGTCTGGGAGCTAATCACTCATCAGAAACCCTCACAATACTCGAGAACTCTCTCAGCTCTAGCACCTCTCATTACTGTGCTAGGTCTAGGCTCTTTTCCTAAAAACAGGATTAGAAAAGCTATAATCCCAAAGCAGTTTCCTGCTGGTAGCACCAGCAGGTCACACCTCAGCACAGCATCAGCAGTTGTCTTCTCAATCTGAAACTGCAAAAGCATGAATTAGTGACCAGACAGATTTCACAAAGCAAAGTGTCATTTAGTTTAAGAAAAAAAAAAAAAAAAAATCACAGCCAATAAATTTATATCTTAAAAGTAAAGAGAAAAAAAATGTGCACATTCATCATCAAATATGTATCAATTACATGGGACCTTGGGCATGGATGGAACAAACTTGATCCAGCTCTATTCATACATCACCCTCACAAGAAATTCCTAAACTCATTTTCAAGCCATTTTATTTCATTGTTACATCTCTTGATGCTCAGCTTATTCACCTATGCTTACAGAAAATTCTCTAGAGAAATTCTTGTCGTGAACAAAGAAGAAAGTCAGTGTCACTTAACCTTTGAGGTTTTGCATTATTTAACCACCTCTGAGCACAGAGACTTCCTTAAGGAATCCCTCCGAGCCTTCCAGAGTCTGTTCCTCACAGCAAAAGCAACCTGCACATACCAGAATTTAACCTGAGTTTCTTCTCTTGAGAATTTAGAATCTCAAAAATAAACTAGCTAATTTTTTGTCCAAAGCATCCTTACATCAGCTTCAAGGAAGAAGTGAAGAAAAAAATTGAACTGCATTGTGCAAAAGCTGGCTTCTTCAATAAGTTCCATTTAATTCAGTTTTCAGTTGACTAACTTAAAGTTCGTACACCATATTGTGTGGAATGGGACTTCAGCATAAGATACTGAAGTGGTACATAAATTTAATGTTATGTATCAGCTGAAGCTCCACAATGAACTTGGCTCCTATATATGATTCTTTTAAGGCTATAAATATCATGGACTTCAACTTACAATTCCCACATCCCTCAAATAAAAGATGGGGGCAAGAACATAGCAAAAGTATAGAAACAATCCTAAGAGACTGTTTTGCATTTTAAAAATGCTTTGATCAATTTGGACTATTTTGGATTGTATATTTTACCTGCATAAAAACACAAAATTTAATCTGTCCATAACGGCACAGATGAAAGACAAGTTCTAACTAATGAAGCAGTCTAAACAACACTTGAACTACTGTTTTTACAATATAAGGCTTACATTTTTCCCCCTTTCCCTCCCCAAAGGCTACATAATCCTTGTTTTCTCATCTGCAGGAATTTATAGGTGTTTAATTAGCAATGTTAAGCCTTAGTTTTTGCTCTCTGAATGCTATCAAAACATTGAGAGCTACAATAAAAGCATGAGAATTACAGACAACGTTAATTAAAAGTTTGAATATAAGGACTAGAAAGTTCAAAAAGATTCAAAAAGATTTTTCACTACTTCATACCAAGATTTGGTGGCATGAATAATTATACATACATCAGAATAACTTTCTATGCTTTGCTTCTTCAATTAAGAAAATAAGCTGCCCCACCGTTTAACTAAACATTTATTCACAACCAGGGCTTCTACTATAGAATATCTCGTACATGTGATGTTGAATTGATAAGATATACACAGAAGGACCAAAAAAGTTCCAACAATTTGTACAGTTGGGGCAGCATGCCATGCTCCCCATCTCAGTCCACCTTATGAATAAAGTTATTCTGATGTTAAAAAAAAAAAAAAAAAAAAAAAAAAAAAAAAAAAGGAAAGAAAGAAAGAAAGTTTTCCAAGTATTCACACTAGTTTAAAGACAAGTTCTTTCAATGTCAGCTTTCCACAAATGTAAGTGATTGAGTTTCACTCATGTCATCTGAAAGCAAATTTGAAGATTGCCTCCTCCAATATTCATACCAAAATAGCAGGTTTTATGTTAAAGGCCACTGCTTGACATACAGTTAGAACATTTCCCTTCCCTCTCCTCCCCACCTCCTCCTTTCTCACTACAGCCTTAGCACACAAGGACTTAATGTAAATAGGCAAGCATCTAACTATACGCTGCTCAGAAAGAGATGATCACAAAGTTTTTGAAAGTGTATTTGACAGTAACCAAAACTTAAAGCTATCTGTACATCTCAAATCCCATCATACTACAATTTTCCTCTCAAGCAAGCTGTTAGCGACAATAGAAGAAGTGACATTAAAAGGAAATCAAGCATGCAAGACAAAAGACAAGGGAGAAACGTCAGGATGCATGCCAGTATAATAAGTAGGGGTCTACTTTGAGTCAGCACACCTGGGAACCTAGGAGCTCCCCCATTTCAGCCCCTCCCACACATTAGATAACCCTACGACTGATATGGGCAAAAGCATTACTTAACACAATACGCTTTCAGCCTTAGAAAAAAAAGACTATGCTGTCACTGCCATTAGTTTTCTAACTAGTTTCCTTGAGACAGACTTGATAAAGCATCACTGGAGAGCACTCCTGACTTCAGTTTCTGTGACTAGTCTGAGTAGTTCAGTGCTTTGTGCACCAGCATAGATTTAATACAGGCTCCAGGACAGTACTTCTTCCAACATACAGTTGGCATGAGAGAAGAGGAAGAAGTGTAGTGGTAGTGATGTGGCTGTAACATTGTAGGAATTGAGAGGGAAGACTAGCAAGAAAGGGTAATGGCTTCTGTTTAACTGCTATATCCTGAAAAGCTCATTCATAGAAGCCCTGGCCATCATACTATCCTGACCTGGGTCCAGCACAGATTTCACAAGTGTTACTTGTGAGTTCTCAGCAACATGTTCCATGGTAGCAACAAATACTTCACTCTAGCAACAGCTAAAGATGTGTCTTACACATACAGTTTCAGCACGTGCATCTACTGCCCTCTGGAAAGAACTACAAAACAACTAGACAGTCTGCTAACTCATACAGACATGTCTATGGAAGATGAGCAGACAAAAGTTAGCATGACAGTTCTCTCAGTCTCACTACTTTGAGATAAGACCACAAGCATCACATGAAGAAAATAGGATTCGCATCTCTACTAGATACCACATACTAGTAGTAAAAATATATAATTTAGAGAGCTCGTCACACATTTGGATTTTCCCACTTTCCACTCCAAGGTAGCCTCTTCATGAAGTGAAGAAAATGGCTACCCACCACATAGATGAGCAAGTCCCCTAAGAATGCAAGATACACATGCACATAAAGTGTTTGTGCAACAGTTCAAGGTAAAAGATAAAAAATAAAAAATAAAAAAGTGTGCTTTATCTTCTACTAGTCTGTAAGTGATTTAAAGGCTTGCTCCTGATAAGAATTACCAATAGGAGAAATGCACCTCAGAAGCTGAATGTCAAAGAAACCACTCAATTCCCATCCACAGGTTTAAGAGAGATAAAATAATTGTGCAAGTTCTGAACAAATAAATTTGAGAAAAGCACAGCCTGCTTCTAGCTATTTTATGACTTACAGGACAATAAACTCATTAGATTGCTCATTATTCTGATATAATCAGTTAGAACTGTACCTAGAAATCAGTAGTTGTGTAACATAATGTGGCAGGAGGGAGAAAGAAAAACAACCCATCTCTGGGTTTGTGACACCCATTTGTGTCACAAACAAACACAACAAATGACTCAAGTGACCTAAATCATGCAGGAATGCAACATAGCCTAGTCTAACAAGGCCTAACTTTACATACATCTGTGAAAATAGAGCTAGCCACAAAACCTTTTTTTAATATCCAATATATGTATTAGCAAGGAGACTTACTATATTAAAAAAAAAAAAATCCAACGTCACTACTATGTTATCAAGCATACTCTTTTAGTAGTATAACCACTACCACCACATTGATATCCTGGCTTTTCTGAAAGGGCATCTACCCCAACCAGCATGGAAACAACATTAGAAAGAGCACTAACTTTCAGACAGAGGATGGACTGTTCTTTCCCTCAAAGTGAGGTATCAGAAACCTCATCAGCTTGAAAGAGAGGGAGTAATAAGTGCACCACAAGTTCACGCAGCTTTAGCAGATGCACAGCTTAGCTGAGGCAACCAAGACCATCCATAAGATATCTCTTGCATGCCAAGCCCAGAAAGTGTTTGCAATAATCCGTAGATGAGTAAACAGAGTAATATTTTCTTTTATTAAGACGCACAGAATGCTTGATTAGCATCTGAACTTTTGCCTTTAACATTCTTTCCATTCCTCCTAAACCTTATTCTGAGGGCTAAGATGATTTTCAGCACCTTGAAGTTGCAGCAACCTCCAACAATACTGCAGCAAACAGATACTCAAAGTGATTTCCAAATACATTTGAAAGGTGCCAATAGAAGTAATTACTGTAAAAATATATAGAAGCATTTAAGCATGTGCAGCATTTTGCTTTTACTAATAGAACCGTACTTTTAGAAGCAATAAAGCTCAGCACTCTTACCTTCCTTAAGTTGTATCAGAAGTAACTGTTTGTGGTTGACTGAAGCTCCTGTTAATGGAATTTGAATGGAGTGCACTTTCTCCACCTCCTCTTTAAGCCTTTCATCCTGTTTCAACATACATCTTGTGCCTGAAATAGGCTAGGAGTTGCTCTCCTGCACACTGGTTAAACTTATCATCATATGGGGAGTTATCTTTGCCTTCGCAGGGCTCTACTCAATCTTGAGCTGGATTCAAATTACAATTCCAGTGCTGCTTCCAAACAAAGTCACTTATTTGGCAGAAAGCAGCCCATGCCAGCTTCACATCTTGTCTATTGGTTGTGCTTCTGTAGCAGCACTTCATAATAGTTGGAAAAAGAGCTATTATTTGCTCCTAGAACATTAGGTAATTATACCCAGCTGATCCACCTCTTCGTTTTAGTACTTCAAACAGGTGTAGGATTTTTTCCATGAGTTCAGCGGCCACAGACTTTACAGAAAGCTAACATATACATGAAGAGCCATAGGAGATCCTCACCATTCTCATTACAGGAGATATTTTTTCATTCATTCTCTCACTGCTCCCTGGCTGCATACCCCTTCTGGCAGGGCATCGCAGGCTTGCCTTTGATAAGATATCCTCTGTGCTGCTTGAAGGCCTTGCAGGGATCTCTGTGCACATCAAGGTATGAGCAAGAACAGGCAAGGCAGTAGCACCAAGGAAATCCCAGAGCAAGAAAGGAAGGAGGCTCACCAGCCAAGGTCCAGTCCCATAGCATCTAAGAAATGAGGGTCTAGAGGTGACCAGCTCCAACTAATAGCCTAGCTCATCAGACGGACTCCTAGTGATGAGCAGGTCTGAGGCCAAGCTAGGAAATCAATCCACAGATCAACATTACGATCAGGACCAGCATTTACTAGGCAGATCTATAGCAAAGGTAAAGGTCAAGCCAGGAAAACAGTTTTCAGGTTAAGATCAAAAAACTCTACATCCATAGAAACATAGCAATCAACCCCCCTGGCAGGAAGCTCAAAGAATAGAAAGAGCCCAGAGGTCGGCTTAAATAAAGCTTCGAGGCCCATATATGTGGATGGAAAACTAGGTGAGACTGTTTAGGCTCATTAGTGCTTATTAGCCCTGTCAGGGCCTTAACAACATGTACCTGAGAGCAATTGCAAATTTTGCAGTTTCTCTCATAGAGCATATTAACACAAAGTGAGTTATGATTACATCAAGATGGTTTTTAATTTCTTCTCTTAGCTGGGTGGTTTCCTTCCTCACCTATTCCCAACCAAGACCTGCCTCATCTATATATCAGAATAAGATAAAATCAATGAAATACTTTATTTTTATATGCTCTGGTACATTTTTTTGGTGACTTTATTATTCTATCTCCATTCTGAGAGACCTTCTGAAAACTAACTACGTAATTATTGCTCCCAGTGATGCACACACCATGCTCGATGGCTGTGGAGGTCATAGTAGGTCCTGTAGTATTATTTTTTTCTATTAATTTTACTCTACAAGGAAATTAAGCATCAAATTGCCACCCAGGTCTGTGTGAAACTTATATGCCATTGCAAAGTCTTTTTAGGAAGAAAACTTTGCTATTACATTACTTAAAATTGTGAAAGTAATAATAGAAAGCTGTTGAATCATTAAGGTTGGAAAAGACCTCCAAGACCATCTGGTCCAACCATCCCCCTACCACCAATGTCACCCACTAAACCATGTCCTTAAGTACTAGGTCCAACCTCTCCTTGAACACCCCCATGGATGGTGACTCCACCACCTCCCTGGGTGACCCATTCCAGTGCCTGACTGCTCTTTCTGGGAAGAAATGTGTCCTAACTTCTAACGTAAACCTCCGGTGGCACAACTGGAGGCCATTCCCTCTAGTCCTATCACTAGTCATCTGTGAGAAGAGGCTGACCCCCAACTCCCCACACCCTCCTTTTCAGGCTGTTGTAGAGAGCAGTAAGGTCTCCCCTGAGCCTCCTCTTCTCCAGACTAAACACCCCCAGTTTCCTCAGCCGCTCCTCACAGGACTTGTGCTCCAGGCCCTTCATCAGCTTCGTAGCCCTTCTCTGGATACGCTCCAGTGCCGCAATGCCCTTCTTGTAGTGAGGGGCCCAGAACTGAACGCAGTACTCTAGGTGTGACCTCACAAGAGCAGAGTACAGGAGGATGGTCACCTCCCTGGTCCTGCTGGCTGCACTATTGCTGATATAGGCCAGGATGCTGTCGGCCTTCTTAACCATCGGGGCACACTGCCAGCTCCTGTTCAGGTGAACATCAATCAGGACCCCCAGATCCTTTTCTTCTGCACAGCTTTCAAGCCACTCTTCCTCAAGCCTGTAGCATTGCATAAGGCTGTTGTGGGCAAAGTGCAGTGGTTGGCACTGAGCCATGCTGAAGCTCATCCCGCTGGCCTCTGCCCATCGACCCATCCTGTCCAGGTCTCTCTGCAGGGCCTTCCTGCCCTCCAGCAGATCAACAATTCCCCCCCAGCTTGGTGTCATCTGCAAACTTGCTGTGGGTGCACTCCATTCCCTCATCCAAATCATCAGTAAAGGTATTAAAGTGGATGGGCCCCAACACCGCCCCCCGGGGAACACCACAGGTGACCGGTGGCCAGCTGTACATCACTCCGTTCACCACTGCTCTCTGGGTCTGGTCGTCCAGCCAGTTTTTAACCCAGCAAAGCGTGTACCTGTCCAAGCCGTGGGCTGCCAGCTTCTCCAGGAGGATATGGTGGGAGACTGCATCAAAGGCCTTGCTGATCTCTAGGCAGACTATGTCAATGGCCTTTCCCTCATCCGCCAGGCGGGTCACCCTGTCATAGAAGGAGATGAGGTTGGTCAGGCAGGACTTGCCCTTCATGAAGTCATGCTGGCTGGGCCTGATCCCCCAGTGGCCCCACATATGCTGTGTGACTGTGTTCAGGATGACCTGTTCCATCACATTTCCTGG
Source organism: Aythya fuligula (assembly GCF_009819795.1). NCBI lineage: Eukaryota > Metazoa > Chordata > Aves > Anseriformes > Anatidae > Aythya > Aythya fuligula. Next base: position 90,659,282 of record NC_045559.1, on the reverse strand, counting down.
CACCGAGGTCAGGCTGCTAGGCCTGTAGTTTCACAGGTCCTCCTTACCACCCTTCTTACAGATGGGCATCACATTAGCAAGTCTCCAGTCATCCGGGACCTCTCTGGATGACCATAACTGCTGTTGGACGATAGAAGACAGCCCAGCAATCATATCCACCAACTACCTCAGCACCCTCGGGTGGATCCCATCTGGCCCCATGGAAGCATGACAGTCCAGGTGGAGCAGCAGGTCTCTAACTGTTTCCACCTGAACTGTAGAGGGGTTCTTCTGCTCCTCATCCCAGACTTTCAGGTCAGGAGGCTGAGTATCCCAAGGATAAGTGGTCTGGCTAGTAAACACAGGTGCAAAGAAGGCATTAAGAACCTCAGCCAGATAAAAATCTTTCACCAGGGTTTCAAGCCTGTCCCACCATGGTTAAAGCTTCAGTTTACCCACGTGCTCTGTGCTAGTATGATCCATCACTGGCAGAAAGGAGTTACATGTTGCACACAGATGGTTAATCAGATGGTGACAAACGTCCCATCCTGTCTTTCAGTAGTCCCATTTTTTCTAACCCACTGTCACTGTGAGCTTTGCATTTTATTTTTTTTCCTGTGCAGGTTCTTCAGATATCTTTTGGGGAAATCAACTGGACAATATGAGCAATTAGCATGGTGATGCAAAAGCTAATTGCACTAATTACTTGCTGGATAGCCAAGAAGGGAGGTTAAGAGACCAAGGCCACTTAATAAAGAAAGGACAGACAAAAACAGGTCTCTTAAGGTGCTAAAAGAAAGGGAACTCATACACATAGAGTGTAGCTGGTAGCTGAAGCCAATATGCTTATTTTTTTCATCTGGTTTTCAGGTAGCAGGTTTGGCAGTGTTCTTTGGCTTTCTGCCTTATTTACAAAACCCACTGGCACTGTGACACTTCTCTATTTAAGGGAGAAACAGCAATGTTTTTCTCATGCATGCGCCAGTGGAGGCGACCAGCTAGGAGTCACCTCTTCTTTCACTGAAAAATCCTATTCAATTGTCTGAGAAAAGGCTATAAGTCTATGAGGAGACTGCTTTGATATGGCTCCCAGCAAGGGCCACTAAGCAATGTGTAGGCAGTGACTCACAGTTGTAGTGGTCTGCAATTGGAAAAGAAAGCAATTAAATATCTTCCTGAGGTATAGGAATATATTAATCCACTATTCCCCCTCTACATGCAAACAGACTGCATCATTCAAAAAGACAACAGCCAGAAGAGAAAATATGGTAATAGCTGGTTCTAAATAAATAAATAAAATAATAAATTGTAATAGTTTTCAGTTAACTGAAGCAAATGAGGCTAATTTGGGAAGGATAATACTAGTCATAAAAGTGAAATAGTTCAGACAGAAGTTTTAAGCAAACAGAAGGTAAAAATCCAGAAGAGTTTGTGACTGATTTAAGGTTAAAGAGCTAATCTTGCAATTGCAGTTAGCAATCACAGTAATTGAGCTCTTGATAAGAGACCAGATGGTGATTACAACTTGCAAAAAAACATCCAGTGAGACTGATTTCTAGAAGTTTGGGATTAATAATTAAACTAACTAAATAAATAAATAAATACAGAATATATCAAACAAAGGAATTTGTCTACTCTAAGTTGATACAGGGGACTGTCTAAAGTGTTTGATGCCAACACCACTACAGAAAATGTAAAATAACATAATGACATAAACAGAACAGCTTGAATGTCTCCAAGAAAGAACTCAGAAACTTAACACAAAGAGCTGCATTAAATACACTCATAAGATAGCGGGTCCTAAGTCCCTTAAGACTGGGAAAATAAAACTCAGTTTCCCATAAATGCTGTCAAGCAAGGAAGTGTTACAGTCCTTCTAAAATGATGAAGCCAAACCTGGATACCACTGAATTATATCTCACAGGTTGAAGAATAGACCATCACTCAGGGTATAGAAGGTGACTAGGACTCTGTCCACATGTAAAAATTTAAGTCATTATATGATACCCGGATGAGGTGAAACAGCCATAAATGATGTACGACTTTGTCAAAATGGGTCTGACAAATAGTCTCCTTCCCTAAAGCGGGAAGATGTGATTTTGTTTGTTTCTTTCTTTCGGAGGGGTTTCTAATCTACAATGTATGAATTATAAAATTAATGCAAAGTTGAAAAAGATTTAATAGCTACAGGCACACACTCGTTGACAAAAATCTAAGAAGCTGAGTTTAGATCTGCAGTACATACACATCACTGGGCATTCTTTTCTTTCAGTTCAATCTCAAAAGGAGTGTGAATTGTAACTGTGAGGTCATCTTTCAAAGCTGAAGATGCCTACAGAAAAAGTTACCAACATTATCGTGTTCTGATCAAATAATAATAATAACAATCTAACTCAAGATTGTTATTATTATTATGATTGTTGATTTCAATACCAATGAAAAGGAAGAGGAAGAGGAAAAGGAAAGGGGAAGGATACATGGAGCAAGGTGGCTGGGGAATAACTGATGTCCTAGAGCAAAGCAGACACAGATATATGAAAGCTTGAAGAACTGGAGAACAACTGTCCTAGACAATTGTCATTTCCAATTCAGCCCCTCTAAAAGATTCTGCATATAAAGAGTTGCTTATCAATTCCTATTTTCGTTAGACACAGTTGTGCTACTCATACAATCTAATTTCAGCTCTTCAAAGTGAGTATCTGGTCATAGCTAGTTATTTAGGTTCCCTCTACAGTAAGTGAAGAAAATGAGGTACTCTGAGAGGATTTTTCTTTTTCACGTTTTTCTAGGATAGTTAGCTAAGATAGAATTAATTGCTCTCTGGAGCAATTGATCTTCATTTTATCTCTATTGACCACAGACAAAGTCTAAACATTTACGTTTAATGAGATGCTTCATTTTTGATGGTTAAAATTGGATAGGAAAACTCCCACTTGTTATGCCTGAGAAAGTAATCTTTGATCATGAGCCCCAGTTTAATAGGTGGGAATTTTAGGAGTTTTCAGTGCAGTGTACGTTAAAAGATAGCACCTTTATCCCCTTCTCCCTGCCACTCTTATTATCCTCAAGAGTATGTTGAAAAACATTAAAATACTGAAGCACACATTAGATAGGGAATGCAGATTCAGATTCTGATGTCTCTCTAGCACTATTAAACTTCAGGATGGCACCAACAAGCACAGAGCAGCAACTAGCAGCTTGGATCAGCTTCCTTTTGACAAGGAACTGTAAAGAGGACTTCTCTGAGGAGAATGCACCAATGTACCAAGAAATCAGTGTGATCATAACTAAGGATGGCACAGGTAACAACCCTGCAGTTTTAAGAGGTTGCATCTCTAGCTACATCAGAAGGAATAGGTGAGACTTGAAATAAATACTGAAATAAAGTAGAATAAAGTATAAGTACAACATAAAATGGAGATAAAGAGAATGCAGTTAGTCTTCTTATGCAGTGGGACACCTGAAACTAAAAGTTGAGTTCCCAAGACAGGACAGGACAAAATTAAATGGACTTACAACCTCACAAATGGTGATGTATTGAGTGAAATGAGAACTCAAGGATCCTCTTAAGGCCCTGGGTCATTAAGAAGCTAATTAGATTGCATTAATTATCATGTGTGTTCAAAATCCTGTTAAATTAAGGGAAATTGCTACTTGAAGTGATTTTTAATACTAGAAGGGAAAAGGAAAAAGGAGGGAACACTGCTTGTTAGACGCTCTAGAAAGACCAGATGCTATGTAAATCATAGCATCATTTAGGTTTGAAAAGACCTCTAAGATCATTAAGTCCAACCATTAACCTAGCACTGTTAAGCCTACCACTAAACCATGTCAATAAGTCCTACTTCTGCACGTCTTTTGAATATCTCCAGGGATGTTGACTCAACCACTTCCCTGGGCAGCCTGCTCCAATGCTTCACAACCCTGTCAGTGAAGAAATTTCTCCTAATACCCAACCTAAACCTCCCCTGGTGCAACTTGAACCATTTCCTCTTGTCCTATCACTTGTTGCTTGGGAGAGGAGAGCAACCCCCAATCCGCTACAGCCTCCTTTGAGGTAGTTGTAGAGTGATAAGGTCTCCCCTGACCCTCTTTTTCTCTAGGCTAAATAAACCCAGTTCCCTCAACTACTCCATGTAAGACTTGTTCTTTAGACCCTTCTCCAGCTTCATTGCCCTTCTTTGGACATGCTCTAGCACCTCAAAGTCCTTCATGTAGTGAGGTTCCCAGGAGTGAACAGTATTCAAGGTGTGGCCTCACCAGAGCCGAGTACAGATTGCACAGATCTTTCCACTATACTTTGCTGACTAGGAAGATTCCAGTAAGATAGGGCTCTGTAGGCTCTGAGTAGCTGTTAAACAATGCATACAAGGTTTAATTTACATCCAGTTGTGTAGGAAGGTCACCAGTTGTGAAAACCAGTGAAATTAAAATGGGTGAATATTTTTTATCTTAAGTTTAATCATCCTCTGACTCTCCCACCCAGAACTCTCCCTGATGACTTTACTCAAAAAAAAAAAAAAAAAAAAAAAAAAATTTTTTATATTCTCAGGAGTCTAGTAAAGTTGAAGGACATTTTAAAAATAACTCACACAGTAGGCAGACCTTTAGCCTCTAACATTGCTTTATTAAATCACAAAACGATATATTCAGATAACATTAAGGTTCTGACCTTGGATGCACAAAAGTAAGGAAATTCAGAGGAAAGTTTGAACCTCTCTCTGTATCTAACATCAGCCTTTTGCCTACTGTTTGCATTGAGGGCTTATGGCACCTACTATAGCTACGAAAGATCTCCTGGTGGTTTGGTGACCCTTTCACAATTTGTAGGCACAATAGATTAAGGATATGACTTTAAACTGGACATGAGTTATCTTGTGCTTCAAGGTTGAATTCAGATCTTTAGCCAAGTTTGGAGACTTTTTGAGTTCAAATGTTCCTGTGTTTTAAAGGCTTCAAGACAAAGCAAAGAAAGACCCCTGATCGACAGCATGCTGTGGTGGTTAATGTAGAAATACAAAGTCTTTATAACCAAGCTGTATGAAGATTGAAAAAGTCTCCTCTTGCCTGAGAATCAGCAGGAGAAATTTCAGGACACAAGAAGGGATTTTTCCTTAGGTTGCAAAAGATTCCAAAACTGGGGTTTAATATAAAATCATGGTTTAATCAACCGTTCCATTATTCCCTAATGAACTAAATTGAAAAAGTCTCAATTAGATATATTTTCCTTCCAACATTTCATTGGAGGAGGATTATGAAGGAGTTAATTTCATAATTTACAAACAAAACAAAAAAAAAGACAATAATAATTATTATCCCTCATTTAAGAATGTAATTCAAAATGCTATCGCTAAGCATGCCATTACAGTGCATACATAATTTCTTTTACAAAATTATGTTTATGCTAAGTAAAATTTTAAATTATAAATGAAAAAGAAGAAAAACACCTTGAACAGCTATTTCCTAAAATAGAAAGCAATACAGAGCAACATAGGATAACAGCATATTCAGCAAGCTGTATGAATGGGAGAATAACACTTTATTTCCTATGACTCTGTATTCCCAATACCTTTGTGTTCCTCACACTCTAAGTCCATCCACCACAGGCACCTCTGTTTCATTCAATCTTTCAACACTGCTTGAGCTCCCACCACGCTGCGCTCAGCTCCCTCTGATCCTCACCTTTCTCCATGGGTCTCTCCAGAGGCCAAGGGACAGAGCATGGGGTGATGAGTGCATGGTGAGCTTCATGGGCCACCTCCTGGCTGTGGGACCCAAGGCTGCGTATGGGACACAGGCTCCGTATGCCCCCTAGCCAATGTATCTTGCAGGCCTTTGTGGCCTCTGCCTATATGACAAATTTGATTGAAATTTAACAAGAGGTGACAGATTGAGAGTGGGAGGATGGCTGACTGACACATACACAGTGATCCACCAATCTTCTCTTCCTTAGCAAACCAGATATTTAAGGTTTCTGAAAGAGGAAATCACACCCTGACTTGAGCTCCACACTACTTTGCTCTGCATTACTTAACTCTACATTACTTACCAAGTCGTATGAGTACTCAGCAGGTGCCACCTTCTCTTTAAAAGTGTGTTCACATCTGGGGGCCTTCCATCTCTCCCAGGCCTGACATTACCCCACACCTACATGTGCAATAAGCTGCACATCTCACTAGGTGAAGTACCTTTGTTTCCCACATAGTCCCCTCAGGGTAAACTGTGGAAAACTGCCCAGTGCTACAGACCACACCAGTGGAGACATTGGGAAAACCATATACAGTGATGAAAATAAGAGTTGCAACATTTTAAAGGGCTCTGCTTTAATCCCCGTTCATTTCCTAAATGATGCTGTTCTCATTAGTTCCACGTAATAACTACTTCTTAACTGTATTGTTGATTACCAATGTTAGACAGGTGTCACAGACTTTGTTCTAATTTTTTAACACAGTGTAATGTATTAAAAGGAAACAAAGCAAAACAAAGCTAAAAATAAAAATTAAAAATTAAAAAAAAAAAAAAAAGGAAAAACAACAAAAACAACAACAATTTAGGGATTCTAGATAAAGAAAAAAATATTGCATTTTCAGCCTAACAGCTTTAATAATTTCTTCTTAGCTACAACAGGAAATGTTAGGTGATAGGGTTGTATCTGTACATTTAATTTAGGCTCTTGCATGTAGGTACTTCAAGATTTCAATTTTATGCTGTGTACCATCTCAGGTCTGTCTGAGACATTCGGAAATGTGTTTCTAATTGCTTTCTTCATGCAAAAGAGATGCCTTGGATTACCAACAGCAGACCTATTAATCATTAATCTAAGTGCAGCTAGTCTTCTGCATATAATATTTATAAGTGTTTATATACCTCTGGCTAATGCGCACAATCAATGACTGCTTGACAGGGCACACTAGAGAGTTATCAAATGCCTAAATCTTTCCAGGAGATTGAGTCTGTAGTTGACCTTTATTCTAGATTACATTTGTGATAAAAGGATTTTTAAAACAAAATTATTTTTTAAAACATCTACTTTCACAGGGAAATAAAAAACTCACTTACTACATATTTCATGTAGATCTGGGTGATTTTTTATTGCTGCCTTTCTGATCTTTCAAATCATCATCAGCTTCTTAATGAGAAAATATGATTTCTCTCTTGTCTTTGTAGTTTCAGAAGGTATCACCATGAAATAAGCCTTATGCGAAGTGTGAAATGTGTGGCGGAAATCCAATTACTATATTAGTTTAATTGTGACTCCCCACACCCTATGAAACCAAGTAGGAGTCTAATCAATTTGAAAATATTCGCATTTTACATAGTTCTGGTTGTTGGAAAAATACTATTTACATTCTAAAGAGTACATTCATAAGCTGCTGGTCAAACATCTAAGCATTCATATATTCCTTTACAGTCAAGCTCAAAAAATTGTTGTAATTCAGCAATAAAAACTACAGAGTCCTCTTTCATTTCAGTTGAGCTTTAATTTTGAGAAACAGAGCTGGTCAAATGATTTATTTTGTTTATTTATTTATTTTGCAAATAAACTGTGTGATGATATGTATCTTTTTTTTTTTCTCTCTGCTTGCAAATCATCTGTGAACCAATGCAAATGCTGTGACTGTATATCTTATTTACCACCATTTCCAGAATCCTATTCCAGTTTTAGAAACATCTGCAACCTCCTTGCTTTGAATATGTATTATTTGTTCTTGCTGGTGTGCAACTGGTTGCATGACAGATACTAAGGTACAAACACTGAATCAATCCATAAATAATTTTGCTTGCAAGAAAAAGGAATGCTCCAACCATTTGCAGAAGACAAAACCTGTGTAAACGGTTATAAATGTGTGGGGAAAAGCTCCAAAACCCAGCTGTTTGGAATTTTCCACATAATACCTACACCTGACCTCTGCTCTCCTTTTTGCTGTGTAAGAGTTGCTCCTCTTCCTACTGGTTTTAAGAAGCATTAAGATCTTTGCTTTACCTCACAGACCTCTGCCATTCAGACAGATTCCCACATTACAGAAAAAAAAAAAAAAAAAAAAAAAAAAAAAAAAAATCACTGAGAAAAAAAAAATGAAAACGATGCTTAACAACAAAAGTTAGCTAAGCAAAATATAAAATGGCAATAATCACCACAGAATCACAGAATTTCTAGGTTGGAAGAGACCTCAAGATCATCAAGTCCAACCTCTGACTTAACACTAACCAGTCCTCCACTAAACCATATCCCTAAGCTCTACATCTAAATGTCTTTTAAAGACTTCCAGGGATGGTGACTCCACCACTTCCCTGGGCAGCCTGTTCCAATGTCTAACAACCCTTTCGGTAAAGAAGTTCTTCCTAACATCCAACCTAAAACTCCCCTGGCACAACTTTAGCCCATTCCCCCTCGTCCTGTCACCAGGCACGTGGGAGAAGAGACCAAAAATTTACTGAATTACTGAAATTACTGAAGCACCAGGCTCTATGCATGACAGAGCTGCAACATTGCTCTGGAAAGCCTTGGACTCATGTTTGTCTGCAGTCACCAGCCACAAATATGAAAAGCAACTTAAGGCTAGGAAGCTGACAAGAGACATCTGTGGGCATCTCATGAACAGAAGGGAAATAAAACATTAGCCAATAACATCCTAGGGTGCATTAGAAAGGGTGTGGTTAGTAGGTCTAGAGAGGCTCTCCTCCCCCTCTACTATGCCCTGGTGGGACTGCATCTGGAGTATTGCATCCAGTTCTGGGCCCCTCAGTTCAAAAAGGACAGGGAACTGCTTGAGAGAGTCCAGTGCAGAGCCATGAGGATGATTAAGGGAGTGGAGCATCTCTCTTATGAGGAAACACTGAGGGAGCTGGGTCTCTAGCTCAGAAAAGAGGAGGCTGAGGGGTGACCCCATTAATGTTTATAAATATGTGAAGGGTGAGTGTCAGGAGGATGAAGCCTGGCTCTTCTCAGTGACACCCAATGACAGGACAAGGGGCAATGGGTGCAAGCTGGAACATAGGAGGTTCTACTTAAATATGAGAAGAAATTTTTTCATGGTGAGGGTGACAGAACACTGGAACAGGCTGCCCAGCGGGGTGTGGAGTCTCCTTCTCTGGAGACATTCAAAACCCAGCTGAACACCTTCCTGTGTGACCTGATCTAGGTGTTCCTGCTCCGGCAGGGGGACTGAATTAGATGATCTTTCAAGGTCCCTTCCAGTCCCTAACATTCTGTGATTCTGTGTGAAACATTTCTGGAGGTTACCAAGCCACAGACAAGAGCTTTGAAATGCTGTACAGTATGCTATGCTTCTGTGATGGATGCTAAATTCACATCAGTGGCATTTGCTGCTGTAACACTTGATTAGGCTTAGACTCTGCTGGATTTCTGCTTCCAGAAGGTTGGGCTTTGGGATTTTTTTTCCTTCTTCCCATGGTCTACCTCAGACAAGGTAGGTAGGTAATTCACTGAATTGATCCTATATGTCTTTTACCATCCAGTGATAGCAAAATTATAATTGCATGAAAAGAGGCTAATGTTCAGCAGCAAGCTGTGCATTTCCTTTTGATCCTAAGGTAACTCATGGCAGTGACAGGTAAAATGACTTTTCAAACATAGACAAAAAAGCCCCTAAGGAAGAAATATGTTGTACAATCGTGAGAGGAAACACAGCCAGGCACTGAGCATGTTTTCTTGAGAACACTGCCTCTCTACTGAGTGTAGACACAAAAGCCTCTCTCAAAGGAGACGTAACCAATGTGTTTTAAACTTTCTGATTCCTCGTGTCAAAACTGGACGAGACTCACAAGGATCCAGGGTCTTAGTGCCAAAGAACTGAAGGTGACAATATGTTTCTCCAAGAGAGTTTGTACTTGTGTGCCCATGGGAATGCAGGCCCAGGCCCAGGCCCAGGCACAGCATAACACCATGCCTTCAGGCCAGTGTGCCACAGGCTCTACAGCGTAAGCAACTGAGAAAGGTGCTCCATGCACGCACCCTTGATCCAGTCAGACAGCTGCACTTTCAAACCCCTAACTAAACACAAAATTAAGCACATCTGTAACTTAAAGATGTAGGTATGGAAATTAACAGTTACCCATCTGCTTGAAGCAAAGGGCCAATTTCAGTTGCCATGAGAGTCCCTTACAGCCCAGCGCCCGTCTCCTCAGCAAGCCCCAGTTTGCACTGAAGTGAAGTCAGTATCAACTGCAGTGTAAACAGAAACTGTTGGCAGGACAGACAGACACAGGATGGCAGACTGTCATAGGACACCCACAACCCACACCCCAGAACAATGTGTTGCTCTAACAGTCAGCACCATGAACTTGGCACATAACCTGGCCCGATGCTGCCAGACATTTTGTCTGCATACGCATGGCTCACAGCTTTGCCCTTGTGGCTATTTCAAGGTATGTGTGCCAAAACACCCAGGCTCATGCCACAGTGTGTAATGTTTTATGTAGTGTTGACTCTTTTAGGAGTACTTCATTTTCTCAGATCGCAAAATGAAACACCTTGTGCCTGTTTTTCCAGTCATGTTGAACACTGCCAGATTTAGTTCATGCTTTGAAGGAAGGAGAAAGTAATACCTCAGAAAAACAAAACTAAAAAACAAAACAAAACTCCACTCTTCCCCCCTAGAAACTACATGTTTCCAGTTTCAAAATATCAAAGCATAATTCTTTTATTCACTGGTTTTCATGTAATGCCCTCATAAAAAACATGTGTTCAGGTTTCTTGCTAAAGGGAGCATTGGGACCTTACAAAAAGCAACAGAGTACATCTTGCCCCCATTTCCCATAAATGCATTCCTTGTAAACTAGTTCAATTTGTTTCAGCTTCAGAATCTCCTATTGTGTTCACCAGCAAAATCTGCACATACACAGATTGAGCTAAATGACAAGAGCCTTTTCCATCAAGATACTCTTTTCTCAGTCTATATACATTTGTTCAGTTTTGTTGCCAGGCACCTATCCACTCTAATGGAACACAATTATGCCCAGAACATTATTTTTGTAATGTTTTAGAAGTACCATTTAGCACAAACCTGCTATCTTTTCCCCACATGCATGCTATTTACAATTTCAGTGGACCATTTCAATGCTCACTTCAGATTTCATCTCTGGAATTAGAAAGAGAGAATATTAATCACTAAACTATTTTGCTTGAACATGGTTTAACATATTTTACAAAAAAAAAAAAAAAAAAAATTGTAACTTTATAATGCTTCTTGAGCAATTAGGTCCATTAGGTATGCTGCTTCCCTAAAGCGAACCTAATTGGGTGGCCATATACAATATTTTATTCAGAAGACATTTTGGAATTTAGCACAGTTAGCATTTATGGAGAAGGGGCCATTGCTTAGTGAATCTTTTAAAATAATTCAAACATACTATTTATTATCTCCTGTAGTCTATGAATGGCTGTTTATGTTTCGCTCAGACTTCAGTAAGGTGACTGCTTTCTGGCCACTGAGCAATTTTTAACATACCCTTCGATAATACTTTCGCAAAAGCTGTTCCCAGCCTGCGTGCATATAGAAAGATTTTCATCAGTGTATATGCAAACATCAAAGTGTAAACATATTTTGAGAGAAAGATGTGCTAAAATTATGTCAAGGGACAGGTGAATATTGCTTCAGGAAGAGTGACTTTTTTGAGACTACTGCCTATAAATTTCATCAAAGCTATGGGTGGAGAACATCCAGAGTGAAAACCAGGCTCTTTTAATTTAGTCTGCATGTTCTGAGGTAGTCATTGAGCTACTGGTAAAGTGCTTTTTCAATTAATTTTGAAGGCAAGGTAGGATTGATACCAGCTCTGCGTTTCCCAGATGCACTATTGAGTCCTCGTTAAATCAAGGACATGACCTTGTCAATCTTAAACTGGATGAAGAAGAACTTGGACAGAGAGTTAACTTACCTGACTATGCTAAAGGGGCTGCAAAGGACTGTGGTGCTGCCTAGTGTGTAAAATGACTCAAAAGAGGAAGGGGAAGGGAGAGAAGAGGAGGAAATCCTGTCATTTGTAGATTAGAGAAGAAAAGAGATCTTTTTATCAGTGGCTATAAATCAGGAGCCCCAGTTTCTAGAAGATGTTTAAACCTATTTGGTTGCTTAGTATGTTGTGTAAAATGCTACAGTGCAAAACAAAGGATAAATGCCTAAAGGATGATTTAATGTATAGTGGTACATTCCCAGCTGCATTTGAGGCATCCACTTCAGGTGATATAAATGATAACCTTGATGGTACTCAAAGATATTTCTGTTCAATTCAGTGGTCGTGCATTCATTTGCACCCACCAAAGATGTGTCTTCAAAGATCCACTTTCAAATACATTTTAACTTTAAAAAAAAAAAAAAAAAAAAAAGTTTAAATTGCAAGCTTTTGTCTCTATTATTCTTGAGCTGCTAAGTTTTGGAATCAAACCAGTACTGAGTATTAAGCTTCTGCCAAGAGTTTGTCTACTGTGCTGAAAAACAAGCTGAGCACACTGAACTCTCCAAAGCATATTCCTTGTATTTTCTGTACACACTAACTAACCGTAACCTCATGATCAAAAATGTTTCCACAAAGATGCTATAAGGTTAGCACAACAAGTAGCAGAAGGCTCTACCTGATTGGCCAAATCACTGCAGATTTCTTCCTGAGAGATTCACAAGTCTGAACGGTATCATGGCTAGATGAACAGTGACAACTGTATGGGGTTTACATAGCAAAGTTTTGGTAGTAGGGGGCTGCAGGGGTGGCTTCTGTGAGCAGAGCCCAGCAGCTGCCCCATGTCAGACCAGAGCCAGCTCCAGCTGGCTCCAATGGGGACTTACTTAATATATATGGATCTGACTCTTAACAGATGCTAGTCTGTACAGTGAGGAGGAAGACACTCTCTTCAAGCTTCTGAACCTGTTGGTTCACCATTGCTACAAACGTTAGCCCCACACCCTGACTTGCAAAAAGATGATACCAGCCAATGACCCCAATTCTCAGAAGGTGTCAACCAGTTATCATTGTTATCCAGTTTATATAGGTGAAAATATTATTTTGCAATATGTATTCTTGTAGAGTCACAAAGATCAAAAGTCAAACTCAGGGTCTTCAGCACCAAAATGCACAGATTTATACCTTGAAAACTCAATAATATTCCCTCAGCTGTAACTAGGCAATAGACTGTTCCCATCAGTGAATCAGCTGCAGCAGGAAGGTTTCATTACATGTACAAGGCACTGCATTTACATTTTGACCCAGTCTAAAGATGGCCGAGGGGGGGTGACAAGTCAGTCAGAAATCCTAATATTTTGGCAGAGTTCTTTCCAGACTCCAAATAGGAAGTATACATCAGTCTAGATTTAAATACAGGAGCTTTTTCATATGTTTTCTATATGGCAATCATTTAATTAGCAGTTGCTTTGCCTCTACACCATCCCCCACTTCTTTTGAAATGTCCTGGCCATACAACATGGTTCAAAGAGCATGCATACCCTCCAGAAAAAATCAGAATGGGCACTGGGCTTTCTGCTCAAAGCTGGCTTGGTGATAGTTTTAGTTCAGCACAGAAAGCCACTTTTCATAATGTTCCCACATCTTCCATTTGAGTTCACACTGGGCTGCAAACTCTGCAAACTGAGGTCAAACCTTCAAACAAGGTCACACTGAACGATGCACCCCTGGGGTGCACCTGGCCTTGCGTAGCTATGAGTGGGGATTGGGTTGATGGACAGTCTAGAGCTAGCCTGAGGTCACAGCCACAAACAGGCATGTAGTGGGGGTCTTGGGTACACAAAAGCAAGTGTTAAACTCTACACATCTGCTCCCTTTGTACCACAATACCCTCTGATGCAGGCATATTTTCATGTAATCCTTTTTCCAAACTTTAATAATAAACAGAAATACAATCAACAGGGTCCATTCAATTCTATGGTTTAAACTGCAGGTGCAAAGTCACAGTCCTGGAAAACCACCCTAAAATCCTGAAAGGGCAAAGCTTTGTGTCACAGATCAGGCTGAGCTCTCTCTGACTGATTGAGGGAAATGGTAGAGTCATAAATGCTTCTCTGTAGCTCACTTCTTTATGGAGGTACACACAATTGTATTCATATTCCTGTCTTTCCTGCTTCCACCACAAAATGTAATGCATACATCTTGTCCCAGTATAAAAGAAAATCCCCAGAACAGCATCACTCTCATCTTTTTTTTTAATCATCTTCTACTCCCCTCCTCAAAGACTTATCAGTTGGGAACTGTGGAATCACATATCCTTACTAGGAGTCCTAATCATTTAGCAATATTTTTAGGGATCTGTTAAAATATGCCTCAAGGTGAGGGGAGAGAAAATGGGAAGCCTGTTTCCCCAGAGCAAATCCATTTTATTGCAAGATTTATGCACACATATCAGCTTTTACAGTCTAATTCAACAGACATAGAAAACAACTGGACCAATAGTGAAAATAAGAATGCTGCATTCAAACCAGCCTGTCACATAACCCTGATGCACATAGTAGAGCCTCTAATTTCAGAGATAAATCATAAGTTGTACACATATAAATCTTTATTTCATCACATCTTATAAGGCAGATAAGCTGAATTCCATATCAATCACTATGTTCTGATCTTCTAAGCCTTTCATCATTTTAACACAGCACTGAAATAATTGTGCCAAATACTGCAATTTCCAATGTTAGTGAAACTAGATAGTTTAGAGTTGTTTTTCTAAAATACTCATCTCCTTTACCAATACGTATCGATGTATAAGATTTGATGTTAAATTACAAAAGGTTCTGCTTAGGTTTATAAAGGTGCTGTGGATATTTTATAACTACAAAGTGTTGAATAAAGTGTCTTAATAAGTGCTTTAGTTGAAGTGAGATACTGTATGTAACCCACAAATACAGTTATGGATATAAATCCTTGAATTTGAACTGTTATGTACTTTGCAGACTGTATTGGCCCAGGCACTGAATAATGGACAGAGAGGCAGTCAGTTCCAGGTCACCAACTGCAAGACAGAGCAGAGGCACTTTGTTGTCTGTTTTGAATGGCAAAGGCCAGATTCAGACATCAGCTGAGCTGAAAACACTTCTTGCCCAATTCTCTTTGCATGCCTTCCCTATTCTGAGTTTCATGAAACAGATGACTTAATTAATTAATACCACCTTCCGGAGCAGGGTGTGTTTTCTCTTGCCTCAGCTGCCTCAGTTCATTAGACTGCCAACAAAGCCTGGAGGAGTTGAGTGACCACTGCAAGATCCCACCTAGGCAGGAGCACAGATCTCAGCAGGAAGTTCTACTGGAAGCCTCCTTCTTCCTGGAAAAGTGTATGTTGACTCATTCCACGTGGGAGCAGTACAACGTCCCTTACAGTCTTGCTCAATTTACTACATTTGCATTCCTCTGCTTCTTACCGCTGGGAATGTCTTAGCTGGTATTTACTGTTTGGGGTTATTTAAATTGGATCCAAATCTTATTTATCTAAGTCTATTAGAATTCCCCTTCTGTTTTTGCACTTTTCCTGAGTTCCAGCTTCAAAGTCATCCTTCTCCCTCCTTGTTTGGTTTGGTCTTTTTCCTTATAGGCCCCATCTCTTGCAAGACCAAATATTTGCATACTTTTTTTTTTTTTTTTAATATATATAAACACAAGCATACAAATTGAGGGTACCTAACCCTAAAATCTTGCAGTCTGGATGCATAAGTACATCCAGGCTCTCTCATTCTCCCTCCCAGCACTGCCTTTTTCAGAAACAATGCTTCCAAGTGCAAAGCTGAAATCCCTGGAGGACCCTGCAAGTGTGCTGTCTCATAACCGACAGTGCATCAGCCCTCTGCACTCACATGTACAGATATTTTAAAAGGACAAACCAGAAAAGGCCAGTGGTGAGGTCAGACAAATGTAGGAAACAAAATATCTTGTTATCTTGAAAAGGGCTTGAATGGTACAGTCATATCTTTTCTTACTTGGCCACATAATGGTAGATTCCCCCTCAGGTGAAAACAAATTGAAAGAAAATGGAAAATGACCTATAATTCCTCTGTTCCTGCAAACATTCCACACCAACCAAAACACACAAACCTAATGGAGTTTATAAGGTGAGGAACTTACTAAAGGTAAAGGCTTATAAAAAGTTAATGAGGATTTCAATCAAATAAGTGACTGCCTTCATCTATACCTTCAACCACACTCACTTTCAAAATATTTAGCTTGAATAAATGTGTGCACATATGTGCATATATATGTATATTTAATTTGTATTCTTAGTGAGAGGGATAGCCTATGCAGACTGAAAAGCTGGATTAAGAGTAGCTCTGATCAGAAGCAAATGCACAACCTTAGCTGATAACCAGTCAAGGAAAGCATGGCTGTGGGACACTGAGAAGTACCTGGGGTTCCCCATTGGAGTAGAAATGACTCCACCCCGAGATTCTGTGGACCCTTTTGAGAGGCAGCCTTTTCCCATTCTGGAATCTGCTTACAGCAGTAAATCCTATACTATTAGAGGCACCTGAAACACAAGGAGCATAGGAAATGCCCTGTTGGGCCAGACCTTCAAGCCCGGTACTCTCCAACAGCAGCAAAGAAGCCACTACTTAACTATTTGTCTCCTTGCACTCCTGAAACATCCACAAATCTTGGACTGAAGACATCAGAGGGACACATCAATGCCTATTTCAATTAGGATCAGTTTGTGGACCCAACTAAATGTCCATGAATTTGTCTAATTCCCTCTTGAGCCTCCTAAAGCAGTTTGCCTCCACAGCATCCTTTTGCTAGAGATTCAGAAATTACTTCTCTGCTGTGTGAAAAGCACCTTCTTTTATCAGATTTAAATCAACTTCAGCTAGTTTCAATGCATACTCCCTGTTCTGGACTTGCACTTGGCAAGGTCTAGTCTAGGTTAGCAGTCTAGAAACAGAGACCTAGATCTCAGTCTTGACCATCTAGGTCTGCTTTTCATAACTAAGTTTTATGATACCTTATCCACTAATTCTTGATGTCAGAAACAACCATCATATTCCCCTCAGCACTTTCGCCAACCTGAGAAATTTTGGCCTTTTTAGTTTCTCTTCATCAAGCAGTTTCTTCATCTTCTTAGTCTGCCCTTCCCAGTATCTTTTCTATATCCACCATGTCATTCTTAAATTGTGGAGAAAAGCACTCAGAAATGCATCAAGGTTTAAAATAGGAGCAAAACAATCCTTTCTATTTTGCTCTAGATACATTCCTAATGATGCCTAACACTGTGCTGACCTTTTTTGTCTGCCTCCACATCTAAGCAATGATTTTAGAGGACTGTCAAGGACAAATCCAAGATCTCTTTCCTGAGCTGAGAATGCCAATTTCAAGCTCAGCATCATGAAAACGTAATTTAGATTACTTATCTCCATCACCTACATTGATCTACAGAGTGAAGCTCATCTGCTGCTCTTGTTGTTGTTGTTGTTGTTGTTTTGGTTTGGTTTTGTTTTTTAAATTCAGCTCTGTGGGAAACACTTTCTGGAGTTCCTCACCCCCAGCACAGAATTTGACTAACCAAAAAATCTTGGTATAATTGGCAGACATGGAGATGTCAGTGCTCATTCTCTTGTCAGTCAACTGAAGTCTGAGCAGCCTGATTTGCCTTCCCTATTCCTTGCAATTTTACTGGCCTTTTTGGAGAAGAACCGGGTGTTGTACTAGTCACACACCTCTGGGATCCTCTCTGCATTCTAGTTTAAATATATCTGTGGCTTTAATTAACAGTATCAGCAGCCCAGCAACATCCCTTGCCAAAGGACATCCTCCACAGTGGCACAGAGAGAAGTTTATATTAGTTGGCTTCTCTCTTGGATGGGCAGCCAGGTAATCTGTTATGTGCCTCTTAACCTTATTAAGATTGTTAGCAGCACACTAAGATCTGGCCTAGATGAGATATATCAGTCTAACTCACTCTCTGAGGAATGGTTCTATTTCACACATACACATGCCTTTCTCAGCCAAAGTGCCAAGAAAACTTTCCTATCTGCAGTCCCCTGGTCACTACACTTAAGCGTTTGCAAGTCTAACTTCTGTGGTTTGCTTTCATTTGTGCAAGAATCCCCAATAAATGTCAGCACATGCTAAAGCCAGTGTATAAAAAGCTTGAAATGGAATTGCTTTGTAGACCTGCAACTTCTTGATTGCCAACCATTACTTTTTAATAGCTCTATCAAGTACCATAAGGGCGATACCTAGAAAATACAGTGCTTGTGTGTAAGAGGTTAGCCAGGAGGAGAGAAGAAATATGGATAACTATAGTCCTTAAATTCTGACTTCAGAGGTATGCAAAGCTTCTGAGCAACTTCTAAGTCAAAACATAATTAAAGACGTGAAGGTCAACTGAAAATGGCATAAAATACAGCATGGGCTTACCAAAAGTAGATTGTACCAGATTAATCTCATACATTTCTTTGACGAGATAACCTACATTCTAGACAAAGGACATGTGATTGATCTCATCTGTCTTAACTTTAGAGAAGTCTGTGATAACACACAGGGAATTATTAGTACAACGGGAAGAGATGGGGATTAGCAGAGAAATTCTGAGGATGAGAAGCTGTCTCAAGTCAGACACAAAGTGCACTTTTTGAAAGGGAAGTTTTATGGCTGAAAGGAGATTATAAATGAGTTCCTCAAGAATCAGCTATGCCCCATTTTGTATAATTTTATATAGCTTTATGAAAGTCACTAATGATCAGGGAAGAAATATTAGCAAAATGCTGATGAAAGAATGACTCAAACTGTTTTCACTGCAGGGAAAAAAATGGACTATAGCAAACACACACAAAAAAGAGAACACTGAAGTCTTGGATAATAAAATGGGAAATCTAGAAGTATAAACTAAGGGATCACAATATTTGGAACAAAGAGAAGAAAAAAATCCCTTACAGACTGAATGCTACTATGTTGAAAATGCCTAAGGAGCAGAAGAACTTGCTTCCACTTGTTCATTTGTAGGAGAGCTGTGTGTCAGGAACATGAGGAGGTTGTGAAAAAAGCAAATGCCATTTTAAACAAGAGCCGTTTCTCTCGAGAGAAAGAAATAGGAAACAATTCTTGCTATTCAGAGAAAGAAATATTCAGATGGAAGAGGTACAAAGAAGAATTACAGATATAACCAAAGAATAAATTTTTGGTGAGAAGTGTAGAAGAGACTTGGAATAGGAAGACTGAAAGGAGAATTATTTTTATACACTAAATTACTTGGACTAAAATCCAAGTTTACCCAAGAACAAATGGTAGAAGTTTTAAATGAGGACACTTGAGTTCAATGAACTCAAGGAATAGATGATTTTTTGATGGGAGTAAGAGGCACATGAAAACTGATTTTAAAATACAGTCTTAAAGTGAAGGGGAACATGTAACACAGTGTTTGCACTAGCTGGGAATTGCACTTACTTAACTATGAAATATTCCTTCCAGTCTTGTATGTTACACCTTTAGAAGAGGCTGAGATCCAAATTTGCAACTTAAAAAGAGTGGTTAGAGGACAAATTTCTCCAGTGCAGAAGCTCATTCCCTGGAAGTTTTTTTGTTTTAATTTTAGCCACAAAAATTTAGTCTGACACAGGCTTGACAATCAGGAGAAGCCCATGACTTTCTCTTGCATTGACCACCCCTTGTCCAAGAAGTGGAGAGAATAGGAAGCAGTGCCATGCTGTGCAGGTCCATGGATGGCTGTGACCTGTGACCGTCACCCACCTCGGTACACATACCCTTAAGTCTGCCAGGAAGGAGAAAACCTATGAGCACAGCGATGGGGTTGGATGTGCATTTGCCTCTGGTAATAGGTTTCCTCCTGTTTTACATTCACAACATCTCTGTGCAGCTGGCAAAGGCAGGCTTGAGGCACAGGCTACAAACATATCTTGTGATAGACTTAATCTAGCTTGTGTAAATCAGAGGAAGTGTGAAGATGTAGCAGCATAGACTCCAGTGGGACTGCGGCAATCTTGACAGGGATCGGGGGTACATGTACTCCAGTTTAATCAACGCCAGCAAAGCATGCTTCCCACGCTGCCATTTTTATAATACACATATCCTCCAAAGCTAATAATCCTTTCTATCCAGAGGATTCCTCATCTAGTTATACACCACAGTTTAATTTGTACTAGATACTGAATGAAAACAAGCAGGGAGCTGAGTGCCAGCCTCTCTGGGTTTCTATATCCTAATATAGACACATTTCATTACTTTTATCCAACTTATCAGGGTCTTTCTCAGTCCACTGATGGTCTCTGTTATTCACATATATGAAACTTGCAGGAGTGATATATTAGATAAAGACTGTTTATGATGGCCCAACTGAGACAGTGTTTAAGTGCTTCCTGGTCAAAGCACTGCAGTAATTCTAGATGCAGAAAGAGTATTTTTTTTCCCAATATGTTTTTTAATCCTCTCTCAATTCTTTAATGACCCAACTGGTTATATAAACCTGGAAAACCATTTCAGCAAACGTCCTTCAGGGAAGTTTAACAGATCTGGGAAGTAGTATTTCACAAAAATCATCACTGTTATTGATGCAGGCAGTGGTAACGCAGATATGATTTGAAATTTGACAAAACACACATGAAATAGGCTATAAATGAAAAAGGTTAAGCTTTCAGTATCAAGACAGAATATGAGAACAAAACCAACAACACTTCTTTTTCAGAATTAAATAATTTTATGCGAGATGGTTTCATAGTGACCAGCCTCCTTCAGGATGTCAAAATACAACGATACTTCTAACTTCATATTATGAAGTTCCTCATACATCATCAAAAAAAAAAAATAAAAATCTATACTCCCCTTAACCCACTCCTGTTACTTCAAAATCACCTTCAGCAGCTGCTTCTGGCAGGGAGATGCTGAAACATACATGAGCAGGTTTGTAGATAACAGATAATCTGCTATCCTCCTTTTAAATGGTTTGTGAGGCCCCAGATGGCCCCATTCCCATCAAGAAATGCTGGCCCAAATCCATGGAGCACTGTAGCTGCTTTGCACCAAGTTAGTAATACAAAGCATCAAGCTGGGTTTATCACCTGAGGAACAGACATAGGCTGCCATTTTCACGGTCAAAAAATGGGGGTTGCAGCAAGAAGGATTTCCTTTGAGTTATGGTATGTGCCTCACAAGATCTGTTGTCATGGTTGAAATTCATCACCCTTGAACTTGAATCTTAGAATTGCTTTTGCCTCAAAACCAAACCAACACTAGCCTACAGCTACTAGAATGGTGCAGTGCTGCTTTGATTCTTCTCCTGTTCAGGAGACAGCATCAACTGCCTTTTGAGGTCATGTTACTCAGCAGGACATATAACATATTCTTCATATGTGAATGCAAATTTATTGGCCAATTTGAAAAAAATAACTTTTTGTGTGTGTGTGTGTGCTGCCAGCCTTTCTGCCATTGTTATACCACAGCAAAAGGGGAACCGACTTTTATCTCCTAATGCTAGTATCCAAAAAAACAAGGTTGTAGGCTCAGTTGTCAATGGCAACAGCAATATCATTGTCTAGCCTCTAATTAATAGCATAGAGTGAGTGCAATTATCAGTAAGTTTATGCTTCCACAAATAGAAATTCTGGTTCCTTTCTGCACAAATATTATGCAGCACACGACCTAATCCAACTGTCCAGAATGGGGTTTACCTGTGAAGTTTGTAGCAGATGAGTCACAATTTCGATGTTCAAGACCATTCCTAAAGATAGACAGAAAAGACTTACACACACTGAAATTCTTTTTAGTTGGGTTTCATCAAAGTTGTAGGTTTCCAAATGGCAAATTCTAAGACTTTTTTTTTTCCCCACCCTATTGTATTCATGGCCTGGCTAGATAGGTCCACAGCTGCTGTTCTTGCAGGTAAGCTCCTGCTGGGAAATGCCCTGGAGAAGCTTTTCTTTTCATTGATTAAAGATAGCTCTCACTCTGTTACTTCCTCTAGATAACTCAAGTTGGCCATCTGAAATACCCTGCTGACTGCTATTTGACTCTTTTTGTTCACCGTTTTATACATAGGTCTTGTAGGTCTTTAGAAGCCAGAGCTTCCATGCAGCCAGCCACCCATTCAAGTCACCTGAGCAGGTTCACACAGAAATGAGAACCTCACTCTTTGCATGTGGAGGCTGAGCAACAGCTTTCACTTAAACATTTAGCTAAATGTTACCTACATTTCTCCATTCTTTGCATATCTCACCTTCCCTGTTTCCCTGCCTGCACATACAAGGAGTTTTAGGATCATAGGAATGAATGTTAGTAACTCCAGCAACAAATTGTACTGGTATGTAAATTATACTTCCCTACTACTCCGTTATTGCACCTCCAGAAAGTTATACTTTGCTCTTATATATATAAGTGATATGTGTATATATATATATATATATATATATATATATATATATATATATATATATATATATATATCGAGAGAGAGAGAGAGAGAGAAAGAGAGAGAGATGTAGGATATATATATCACTATATCTATATATAGTGATACGATGATATAACGAGGTACTATCCTAATATAGAGAGTACGAATTAAAGCAAGGATGAACACCTTTTATTTGGGGAACAAAACCAGTTCACATTCTATTTCTTTCTTTTCTCTCAGAGGGAGGAAAGGTTCATGCTGGGAGGGGTGAGACCTTCTGAAGAATTTCTGGTTGTAGCCAAAGCATTTTCTGGTCAGCCAGATGAGGAACAGAAAAGCTTCCCCAAACCTTTAGTTTCCCTCTGGGCAAGTAAGCACAGCATATGATTCTAATATCTCAAACTCAATCTTAAAACCAAGAATATTGACCTTGCACCTACAGAAGGCTGCTCCATTGCTCTAACAGAAACCTTCTTCCACTTTTCAGCCTATATTTATTCATTACCCTCTTACAGCTGTTTCCTCTTGCATCAGCATTGTCCTCTACCTTAAATCTCTCTTTTCCTTTGTAGAGTTTACCTCCCTAATGCATTTATAGATAGCAATCATATCCTATTCTCAGCCTTCTCTCCGTTCGTCATAATAATACTAAGCATTTATATAGCATTTTTTATGTCTGAAGTTCTGCAGAGAAGTTATGAGTTTCTCCTTACCAAGAAGATAGACAGATAAGCAATATGAGTGTTTTCATTTTGGGCTCTCTGTGCACATGTGTGATGAGATCATTCAGGCAGAAAGCTGAAGCTTTCACACTGCAGAGAAGCATCACATTACAGCCAGGAGAAGAGTCAGAATTCTCAAGCACCAAACACCATCCAGGCAACAGCCTGGACCGAAGCCTGTTTCAGGCTCTTTTTGCTTTGCATCAGTTTTCCACTTTTCCTAAAACTAGGTTTTTCTTAATAATCCATAATCTGACCTATTAAATAAGTGATATATTAGTAGGAACAAAGTTATTAAATTTGCTAGTAACATATACAAGAAAAAATATATCTTATTTTTGTATGATATTTCAACACTCTGGATGCACTATTGCTCACCAATCCAAGGGTCACAGCTAAGCATGCATTGTTCTGAAAATCTTGGAGGATCTGATATTTAGACATTTTTTAAATGTGATAATAATAGCCTAGTATCTTGAAAAACAGAAGAATATACCTGGTGATATTGGAAGAATATATATTTAAAAGTAAAGAAGAAATATGTCCAAGTCTTCCAAGAAAATCTTACAAACATGAAAATCTAGCAGAATCTTTGGCTCATTTACAAATACAAAACAGGGAATATGTAAATCTTCAGTGCTCAAAGAGCTGAAAAAAAGAAAGCAAGGAATCAGATCTTATAGAGACAAAAGACAAAAGCTGAGCTTTCTGTTTCAAAAGTTATCCAATTCATGTAAATACAACCCAGTGAGTTTTCATTCAATAAGAGTCCAAGCAAAATCAAAGTGTTAGACATCAATTGCTCTGTAAAAGGGAATTTCAAATATCTGGATATCCTCATATCTGATTTAAAAAAAAAAAAAAAAAAAAAAAAAAAAAGACAAATTAAATCAATGGATAAGTATCACCCTTCTAACAAAGTCCCATTTTACACTCTAGATGATTTCCAGTAGGCAGGTTTCATTGTCTTCTCATGAAAACTGCAAAACAGCACAAAAACCTGGCTATGTCAACAGAAATGTTGATCGCCATTACTGTATGTGTTTTAATGTGTTCTCCATCTTTTTCTAGTGATGAAAGTCAGTGGGGGAGGAAAGAAGGGTTCTAAATTGGATAAGATGCAATGTACCTTATATGAATTACAGCATCATTTTAAAAGTAAGGAAGACCAGATAAATCACTGTCTCACTTGAGATTTAAGAGGTAGGCAATAACTCAACTTCCTCAGTAGCCACAACTACTCTCAAGTTGCAGCAAGAGTTCCAGCTACTGCTTCCAGCACCCATCTTCAAAACTGTAAAACAAAATCATGACAGCAAGCAGTGCTGCAACTCTTCCCAAGCCCCACCAAGGCAGCAAGCACTAGTAATTACAAGTGAGCTCAGAAGGGACTCCTTAAGGCCAAAACACAGTAATGGCTTTTAAACCTATCTGGGTGTCAAAAACAAACACGTGGCCAGCAATGTTGTCTACCACCCTATTTTTTTCCCTAGACCCTGAAGCATCCCAGAGTCAGGCCCTACAGCCAGGCCTGATACTTCTCTAGGCTTCCTTACACCTGTTAGTTACAAAAAGCAACCCATATGCCAAGCCTATGACTGTACCTAAAGCATGTTGTCATTTTCACCAAGAATACCGGAGAAGGTGTGACAAATCAGCAGTTAGCCAAATACATGTTGTACTACCAGGCTCTTCTGCAAGCCCAGCCAAGAAAATTCCAGAAACAGGTCAAAAAGTAAGTCCTGTTGACCACAGAAGGACCTAGATCTACCAGACTTGTAGTAAGGAAACTTTTTCACTCACTCTTCATCAAACTAACAAAAGACAATAGAGTTTATTCTGTTAAATGATAAGGACATTATCAAACAACAAACAGTAGAAAATGACCGCATGATGTAAATAGGTTTAAATTAAGGGTGGGACAATCCTGGTTTCTAATTACAGCCTGTCATTTTGAGCAGGTCAACTTTCAGATCTGCCTATTAAAGCCAACTGAACTGAAGGTTGCAGGGAACTAAATGCAATACAAATTTTCCAATTCAAGCTGACAAAATCCTATCTGATATATGCATTCTAAATGAGGAGAAAAACTTCATAACCCTGCTGGACAGACATCTGCATTAACAGCATAGTGAGGATGCCTACAGAGATAAAGACTGACCAGCAAAGAAAACCGCCTCTTAACTTTATCCTAAGACAACAGTAATCAATAGTTTGCTATCAAAATGGAAAAATGTATTGAGTGCAGTTCCGCAGCTCTGTCCTCAGTATGAGACCATTCAATATTTTCATTAATGATGTGGATGATGGAATATAGCATATGCTTATTAAATTTATAGACAACCATTAAAGCCGTGAGGACATGCAGGACAGGACTGAAATTCAAATTGCACTGGCAAATTGGATAAAAGAGTTTGTAAAAATGTTCTTTGATTCAACTGGGAAAACAAGTGTGAGGCACAACACAGGCAGGAGCAATCAGTTTGCACTAATACAAGATGGAAACAACAGATCAAGTAGCAATTCAACATAAAAGGGTATGATGATTATAGTGGATTATAAACTGCATGCATTTCAGCAATGTGAGACTAACAAAAGACACAAAGACGCAGGAAGTACCACAGTGTATAAGCAGAACAATAGTCTGTGAAATATACGAAGTAGGGCACTCTTGGTGCTGTGTAAAGTCTTTAAGTACTGTGTGTAACATGGGTACTTCAGGAGAGGTGTAGACCACAATGCAAGGAGTAACAATTGGAATGGTCAAAGGTCTAAAATGTATGACCGGAAAAAAAAAAAAAAAAAAAGAGAGAGAGAAGACATGATGACAGTTATTGAAGGGATATATCAAGGATTAATCAAGAACTGTCATAAGGCAAGTGGAGAGTGTTCAAAGAAAAAGTGCACAGTACTTTTTTTTATTATTATTATTATTAAGCTTGATACATAAATGGTAAAGAGAAGCAGAAAAGAGCAAGGTCATTAGACACTGAGGATGGGATCGATATTAAGCATAACCTTGGTAGGATCCATAAACTAAACAAGCACTTTAGCATGTTTTCACTATAGACAACAGGACAGAATACTCAGATGTTGTAGAATATAGGCACAAAAAATGGGTTACTATAAAACAGAGGCTGAAGCGAGGTAGAAGATAAAGTTGAAAGACCTTAACTCACACAACTGATGGGTCCAAGTCACATCTATCCAAAAACTCTAGGAGAACTCTCATGAAATATACTGTGGTAGCAGTAGCAAATATACTAACTGCACTTAAGGAAGAGTAAAAAATAATAAATTCCAGTGACATACCCGAATCAATTTTGAAAGAAACAATAATCAGAGATACAGAAGTAAGGGAAAACAGTGAAAAAAAAAAATCAAAATAGATTGACCTGAATGGCTTGGACTAACCTAAGAATTACTTTCACTACAGTATATTTGAGCTTTAGAAGCACATCTTTTATACCACTACATGAGCACAGCAAAAATTAGTATGGCTACTTAGCATGGGACTTACAGGAGGTAAATATGGGTATTCTCCAAGACCAATTTTGTAGCCAGTCTTATTCAGTAATATTTTTGTTAGTGGACTCAGAGAAGAAAAAAAGAAAAAAAAAAAAGTATGAAAGCAGTTAAGTAATAACCTTATGAGCACTGTCATGCAAAAACCACGGAAAATAGCAAGGAATTAGGTAGAAGAGAAGAGATGAAATACTGCAGTACAAAGAAGTTAGCAGTATTTGAGAAATGCAGGTAGTAGATGGGAGGGCATCAGTTTGAGGAGAAGGAGGACAAGTGAAATATCTGACCACAAGTGATATTAATCAATAGCAATTGCAGAAGGCACAGAGAACCACTAAAAACATGGCATCGGGCACACCTGAAATGTCCTTTGCAGCCCCACCAGGCAATCCCAGTGATCCATGTTCTTAAAAATAAATAAATAAATAAATAAATAAATAAATAAATAAATAAAAGATGAAGTTGTGCTAACTAAACTGAAGCAGGTGCACAAAATGGATTCTAGGATGATCAGGGAAATAGAAAGTTTATCTGAAAACAAGAGCAACTGTTTAACAAACGAAGGCTAAGAGAGAATATAATTGTTCTCTATAAACATATCAAAGAGGTAAACACCAGGGAAGGAGAAGAGCTATTTAAGCTATAGGCCAGCACTGGCACAAGAACAAACAGGTAGAAACTGGACATAAATAATGTTAGACTGGCAGCATAATTTCTAACCATGAGAGGAATGAAATTCTGGAGAAGTACTAAGGAGCAGGAAATCTAACTATCTTACAGTGATGTTTTATTGGTTTGCAGAGGTAACATGTAAGGGGGCTACCTGGGACTGCAGGGGGACTTAATTCAATAGCAGAGATCCTTTCAATCCTGTATCTCATAAGAACTAGGGAGGTCTCTCCAGAATAGATTGAACATGCATGTATAAATCAGATATGCTCATCACAGAAGAGTATCTTTTAACATACACATATTGCGTGTTACTAACAACCATATTGAGAGGGCCTCCAGGACTCTGCTGTGATAAGACTTGTAGGAGAAAACTCCAACAGGGAACTTTCCTCTAAGAATTATGAAGACCCCTGCACTGTAAACATTACCAAAAAAAAAAAAAAAAAAAAAAAACGATTTTGATGATTTGTTCAGGTTGAATCTTACCATTTCTATTCCACAATTACTACCTAAACAAAACCTGCAAAATAAAATCTTTTGCAATGCAAAGCTTTTACATGCATAAGTTCTTCCAGAAGAAGCACATACAAAGGCACTTTGCAACAATTAGAACTGATCAAATAAAAAATAAAATGAAATAAAATATAAAATCATTCTGAAGATTTTTCTGTATCTTAAGGCGTGTTTTGGACCAATTTATGTTTATAAAGCTACTACATAAAATGTATTGCTTATAATGAAATCTTATGAAAAAATCTCACTACATATAAAATGCTATAAACATTTCATCTACTACTGTCTCTTTTTATAAAGTATTTTTATTTGAGTAATAGAATTCATGAAGTTTGATGAAATATTCCATTAAAATTACAGTCAAATGATTGAGAAGTAATACATTAATTGAGAAAAATACATTTGTAAAAGCTAATAGTTTATTAGCTGTCAAATGATTTTTTTGATAAAAAATTATATTTTAGTTAGAATTTACCAAGACCTGACACACATTACCTACTCGAAAGTGCTACCTCACAGCACTTTGCCAAGGAGAACAGCTATAAGTCCTTTATTATGTTAGAAACGGGGAGTGAGAACAGGAAGATAATTTGCCCAAAGGGAAAACAGTGCATCATCAAAATATTGGATCTCAAGCTGCCATTCTCCAAACACCATCTCTGTTTCACAAATGGAGAACAATTTATTTCTGAAAGTACACATACAAATATATGAAAAATAGTAAAAATAATTTTGTGGCTGCATAAAAAAGTGTTGTATATATTTTTTCAAATTATGGAGCTTTCAACAGTTTTCCTTACCAAAGAATAAATTCCATTTCCTTAGGAGTGACACGGGTGTTATGACTGTGAGAAATGCTGTGAAATTAAGTTTCACTTCAGGATATGACTCCAGCAAACCCAAAAATTCACAGTAGACATCATCTCTGCACAGCAGATTTGTACAAGACTCCAGAAATTATGAGAATTCTGGTCAAGTGCTGTGTTAAAACATAAAATTTCCTCCTGGGCAGAAGGATGGCATATGGTCAATGAATCACTTTGGTTCTCAAAATATAGCCTAAGTAAGTCTTAAATGCTGCAAAAGCTTACTTCTGGCTTCCTGCCTGGGGGAGACAGCTACTATAAGGACTTTCACAATGCTGGGTGGGTCCTCTATACTGGGGTGAACTGAAAGTGACGTTCAGCCACATTTTGCTTGGTTTCAGGCAGAAGTCAGCATATATCACATAGCTTTCCACTGAAATAAGCTGAGATGTCTGAAACCTCCTTCTAACCTGCTAGAAGATATCAAAGTTTCAGAAAGCCTCATCTGAATTCAAGGCTTATAATTGAACTTAAATCCACAATACTAAAATAAATAAATAAATAAATAAATAAATAAATAAATAAATATTATGATTTTCTTTTTTTTTTTTTAATTGCCACTGATATGACAAAAATAAATCTCAACAGACCAGTGGTTGGACCCTGGATTTAAGAGAGCTTTAATGTTATATTACTTGTTAACAACATGTTGTTACCTTTAAATGCTATCATAAAAAAAAAAAATAAATTAAGCCATCAAACAACCATTCTCCAGTGTGTTACAGCCAATGCATGCACAAAGAAAGGAAACCTTTTATTTAAAGGACTGAAGCAAGAATCTGAAGATCTGAGAATGCCTATAATAGAAAGAATGAAACGGAGTCAACAACTGATGCCCCTACTAGTCAGAAGGGAGATACCTGGTTTATATACCAAAGAGCTTTTAACACCATGACAGATTTGCATTTAAAAGTCCTGAGAGGGATAATATGTCTATTTTGAAGATAACAATTAGGAATTCTTTTTTTGTTGTTATTATTCTATTTTGAGGTACTCAGTACAGGGTGACCTGTCTAAAAAACAGTGTTAAATTATTTATGGTACTTCAAACTTCACTTGTGCCTCAGTACTAAAGCTAGTGCCGAATGCTTGTGACTAATATTAAGTATATATGTTCAAAATCAGCATTTCTGAAAAATTCTTCAACTCTGATCTTCCCTTGGATCCTGATTTCCCATATAATCTTGATCAAATGAAGCAAGCTCTACAAAACCTCCAAAAATCTTTTCCAAAAGCAGCAA
The DNA here is from genome assembly GCF_009819795.1 of Aythya fuligula. Lineage (NCBI taxonomy): Eukaryota > Metazoa > Chordata > Aves > Anseriformes > Anatidae > Aythya > Aythya fuligula. Next base: position 90,629,422 of record NC_045559.1, on the reverse strand, counting down.
AGCAGACAAGCTTGATGTACACAGAATGCAACAGTCATCAGTTTCATGACTGATTTCCAGGTGCAAACGGAATGTTATGGGTTGGGGATCTTTTACTGCAAGACAGATTTTTTTTTCCTTCCGTTGTGATTCCTAAAACTAAAAGGTGAGCTATGAAGGAAATGCAAAACCTACAACATTCCAATATGAAAGACCAACATTGTTCAGCTTCTGTGGTTATCTCTTGCTCATCAAAGGTGTTCAGAATTTCCTGCTGTGAAACTTTTTGGTGTCACAGTACAGTGTGCGTGCTCAAATTCTGCACATGCATCCAGGGACTGGAGTAAGGGAGTAATTTAAGTAAAGCATTTCAACTTCATTCAGACTTTCCTTGCTTTGGTGAGTTTCAATCACAGAATTAGTGTTTTTTGTAGTAGCTTTTGCGTACTGTAAGAGTCTAAGGGCTCCAGCCATCAGAATATATATATATATATATATATATATATATATAAATCCTACTCAGTTCAAAATGTTAATCTTTCTCCATAATTCACACTTTGTTGTCCTTCTGTAAAACACTGCCACTGACACATCCATAAAAAGATGTAGATATGAAGTGCAGCATAATGAACTTCCAGAAATTAAGCCATTTAACAAAAAGAAAACCCAGATAAGTACTTCTACATTACACATTTGTGACTTAGTTTGCTAATTAAAACGGATAATAAATATGTTCACATGAAAGGCATCCCATATGATTTTCCGTCTCAACTCAGTGACTTCTATTTGTTCAGTGCTCTAAAGCAAAATCATATTTATCACAACTAATTATCCAGATAATTCCTTGAAATGGTCCTTTCGTTTAATTATCCTCTAACTTGGGGTCTTCCGTAGCTAATAAGAAGCTAGCCCGAGAAACAGACAATAACTTGCAATCTATACTTATCTAAGCTGATCAGCTATAAAGCTTTGGAAAGGAAACATTTTATTCTGTGACTGGGTACCTCAAAAAGAGGCCCACTGTGCAAGCATTTCAAAAACATCATTTCCAGTAGTTTTGGGGTGTTTGTTTTGATATTTCTTAATCATTGATTTTCCTGGCAGTTGCTTTCTTATATTTGATGCCACATTTTCTGCTTATACCGACTCACAAATTTTCTATACAGATAGGATAGATTTACAGGGCTCATGTTCTGTGTAGGGCACAGAATGTTACATAAACAGCATTTTAGTCTGATTAATGTGTTTCTGCACCACATGAAGAACACCTTGCTTGGCTCCTGTTTCTATTACCTTAGACAGTCCCTTTACGTAAGTTAATCTTGCCCATTTGTCTCAGGGTGAGTATTTTCTTTATTTATCCTCTTTTCCTTGATTTACTTCTCTCAAAACATACTAGGCCTGCACTTTTACCAGTCCCAGGAGATTACCATGGAGATGCAAATACAACCTACTGAAAGCATGAAAGAAGACATCTTTGGATAAGATGTGAAGCTGCACACGTTAACCAGCAGGAAAATTGTGGGGGTCCTCAGCTGCTCCCCAAAATAGGGCAGAGCAGGGAAGGGGGGATGGAAATCACAGAAGAGACTTCAGGCCACCCACTGCAACAAGTATAAAGCCTAAGGCACTTAAGAGCAGGACCATCTAAGCCACTTCTTCACTGCTACAGGCTGATCATATGGCGCATAAAACCTGGCACAACTAAGTCCCAGGTTCCACCATGCATTGTAATAAGATCATAATTATCTTAGGAACATCTATAGATCTTGGTTCTGTCACTTCACACCCCTCCCAATACTCCAAAACAGCATTATTGCCCCATTCTACTATTTCTTCCCTCAAGTCAAGCTGCTTTTATACAGGTTGTCAGCCTGCACAGTAACATAAGGGTAAATCCAGCACAGCCACAGGAGATATTCCAGCTTTATGTAAGCAGAAACAAGAGGAAACCTTCACTTCTCCTACTAAAATTTTCTGTGTCAAGTGATTTTATCAGTCTACAGCTTCCTAGTTGGAAAGTGAAGCCCATGTGTTTATTGGAAAGCCTTCTGATATACTACCAGCTCAAATACCTTTTAAAGACCTCCAACAAAAAGTATTTTAGATAGCCCCCCTCCCCATACTCATCCATGGCCTCATGATGATTCTGCTCTTCAGTTGCAAGAGATCAAGACCAACTGGTGTGTAAATTAACTCTGTCGATGCTGTTCCAATATCATGCATGCTGTGCCACCATCCTACACTTAAAATCAATGGCACAAAAGGCTGCCATCAGGAGCAGAGCTGGTATGCCCCAGGCGGTCTGCCATGAAAATCCAGCACTAGTCAATTAAATACTGTTAGTTCAGTGCTTAGGTTTACAGCAGGAGTGCTGTTGATACAAAAACCAAAAGCAGCCACATCACTTTGTGCTCCGCAATAAAGCAGAAAAATGGCATGGGGTGAGGACTGATATCCTGACAGAAAGAGGACAAAGTCATACAGAACAGAAAAGCTACTGTCAGGCTTGTAAGAGCAGAGACAGCACTACAGGATCTTTTTACCCTCCTTACAGTAAAGAATGGGGGCTTTGATTGCTCTCTTCTCTTTACAGGTTCCCTTAACTTTCCTTGGGGTGCTATAGGAATAGAGGTATTTGTAGAGGAGGTGAGTGTAATACTTCTGTCAGAAAGCAGAGCAACCTGTTCGGGTTAGTATTTTCCGGCTGGACCAGCCTGCTAGCGAATATTTTCAGTTAGAGATTGTTATTTGTACCAAGTACAACAACACCTTGCTTTTAGGTTTTGCTCCTTCTCAACTCAAGACCATAGATCCTTTGTGGGCCACAGGCTTGCTCACCATATTCCCTCACTGCTTCCTGCAAGGGCTCCAGCTAGTTTCTGAAAAGGGGAGTAAAACCTGTGGTTTTACTTCCAAGAAGGATATGTATTTTGTCCAACTACATCCTACAGCAAATATCCTTGACAGAATAAATAAATAAATAAATAAAAAATCAAAGCCTACCATCATCGCATGAACAGAAGATCATCAGAAGCACCATGGCAGGCTGTTGCTAGCTCCAAAAGGGGTAGAAACCACCTATACCTTAGGCTAACAAAGTCAGCTGGGTCTCCAGTCTCTGCAGTGTCGATTCAAGGACATCGCAGGAGCTGTGACAACTGTAAGCACTGAATTGCCATCCTCTTCTCTTTAGCTACAACCATGAAGGAAAAAGAAACAGGTTTCTAACAAGATGGCCCATGTCAAATGAAGGTCCTGTAGAGCCAGGAACCAAGGGCCCGCTGCACCATGGAAAGCCATTGTCTCATCCTTGTACAGGTACGAGACATGTTAAAATGAAGCTACCGGAAACACCAGAGCCTCTCCCCTCTCTTCTGGGAAATAAATTGCCCAAGAAGAGGCAGAGGGAAGGCCTGAATCTGCCTGATTTTAGGAAACAAACCAGCTGACAGGAGGAAGGGAAAAGGAGGAGGGAAAACACAAAGCCCCAGCCCTTAATCTAAGTCTTTGACTCACCACTACAAGGCCCAGCAACACAAGGGCTGAAAAAGTCTGTGGCAGTGATGGTGCCTTGACTTCCCCATTGGTCACCAGAGAGCCCTACAGAGGTGAGCCAAGAGGTCCTTGCCTGCAATAGAGGCCAGTGCTCACCCCTGGCTCCACACTCCCAGCACTGCACCTTTCTCAAAGTCTGGTGCCTCCATGAAGGCAGTAACAAATCCCACCCAGTCATTTCTGATTTCAGGCATGGTGGAAACATTCAGTGGCATAACCTGCAATCTATGCTCCAGCCATTGCAGCAAACTGTAATGATTACTTTCCAGTAAGGTTACAAATTTGAGCTTGTGTCAGACAAGGAACAGTCCTTGCTCATTGTTTTTGAGTAATCCACTGGCAAACAGTTTTGACCAGAAGAAAGCTCAAAGACAAACTGAAAGACCTATTTCACCTTTGATTCAGGACTTCCACAAATGTTCCATATATTCCACTATACAATGTATTTTCCACACACCTACCTCCATATGCAAAACCAGATACCAACAGTGTTTCATGGGACAGTACCACGCTTCACAGACAAGCCTAAAAATGTAATTCTTGATCTACAGTATATCAGAGTAACTCTTTGCTCCAAGGAATTTTGTATCTAGAAACAAGAAACTTGACCTACAGTAGGTTCACACAAGTGACTGTTGCTTTCCTACGCTTAAAAAATTATTTACTCAGAAATTCTCTAACTGACCTGACCAGCTAATCCTAACTTTTGTTGCACAAAGCTTTCTTATACCTCTAAAACAATTTAGTGAAGTCACTGCTTTGTCACTCCATAAAGGTTAGTAACAAATATAGCCATAAGATGTGTCCATATGTTTCTGCAGTCACCAGTATTATTCATTCCCAGCAGGGAATGTTTTTTCCTCCCTAAAAGAAACAAGCACAAACTACATGCAAGAGTTTTCTAGATAAAGGAGAATCCTTTCTACTGTACAAAAACAGATGATGTTTCACCAAGGTTTTGCAATAGGAACAAAAGGAAATTGCAGAAAACAAACATCATACTGAGGCCATACCTTGCCTACTTGTATCATTTCATTTCTTCAATATACCATTAAGATTGCAGGCAAGAGGAGCTCTTTTTACATTTAACATGAGCTTGCCACACTGGTAGGAGTAACTACTCATACAGTTGCCATCAGGTGTAGTGCTGTTGTACAGCACACATACAGCAAAGCTTACAGCCATCTCCAGGGCTCAGGCAGGTGCAGCACACACTCCCCTCCTGATAGGCAGGAGCTGCAGAGAGCATACTACATTGCTCCTCCAAAAGCTTAGCCCTCTATTCAACTCAGGAATCATCGCAGGATGTAGCCACTCTGTAAAGCTCTCAGCCATTTGCTTGTGAGCTCTCCTTTGTACCAGAGCTCTCCAGCAGACGTGAGAACCTGGAAGATGCTCATGGGAGGGTCTTACTGGAAGAGCTCAGTTTGGAGCTTTCTCTGACAAAACTTTCAGCTGTTGAGCAGGTTCTTTAGGTCAGAAGGCATACAGAGGAGCCTACCATGTGTTCCTACCTGGGAGAAAAAGCCTCTCAGCAATGCTGGGTGACCAGCCACTTTGCATGCTTCTGCCATGTACGTTTTTCTCCATGATCTGCATGCATTCTGTAAATCCAACGATATAAAAATAGCACATGTGTAAGGAAAAACATCATGCTCATTTTAATTTTTTCTTTGCACAAGGTAGTTACTCCATCACAATGAATTAATTTGCTAATACGTTTTCTCTTCAGGCCTGAATGTTTCCTTGGTAGAATTAGTTATTGAAATTGCTCAGACACCCCATCCTTAGAGTTGGTCAAGACCAGGCTGGATGAGGCAGTGGGCAACCTGATCTAGGGGATGGCATCCCTGCCTATGCAGGGGGTTTGGAACTAGGTGATCTCTAAAGGCCCTTCCAACCCAAGCCATTCTATGATTCTATGACAGATATTTTAAGCCACACAGGCCAACATGTGCAAGGCCATGATTTATTATTGTGTGGTTTGGTACATCTTTGAATTCTGTGTGTTTGTAAAATGGATGTACTGTGGATCTAACTTAGATATTTTGCTAGCTCACTGGCAATGAGGCTCTAGGTGTCGCACACAATTTGCATGATTTTAGTTGATGCAGCATTTGCTGTTTCTATAATCACTGCAGAAACCACCAATTTCAGTGTAAACATGTCTGAGGAACCCTTCCTATTAGGCTGTGGAGACAAAAGATGTTTTCTCCTTTGCCAGTGAAAGAGAGGGAGGGTGCATAGAACTATGCATGGTAGACAGGAAAAAATGCTGTTAATTCCTTCCACAGATAAGTTTTTGTTGTTGTTGTTGTTGTTTTGGTTTTGTGTTTTTTGGGGGATGGTTGGTTTTGTCTTTAGGCATGGCTCTGGGCTAATCCTATATCCCCCCTTTAATTTGATTTCTGAGATTGTAAAACTGTAAATCTAATACTGAATTGTAAATATAAAACTCTTCTCTTCTTACTCAGAGGGCTGAGAGGCAGATGACCCCAACAATATGTATCCAGAACAGCATGAAGCACAGTACCAAGCTGTGAATGAGTGACTTCAAGTAACGAGAAGAGAAAAATTGTTTTAATACAGTCTGGTCCAAATGCATGCCAGTCTGATCCAGCTGACCTAGCAAGACATACTTACTGGAATAGCAAGAAAAGCTAGACGAACCTTTAGCTTTTGTAGAAATAAGGAGAGAAATCAGCATTAAACACTTATCAAATTGCACCTCTCTGCAGTTATTTTGCTATTCTGAGCCTAGCAAGATATCTCACAACATGTCATAGATACGATGGCAGTGAGTTGAAAAATGCTTATGCTCCTTTACAAGGTTCACATTTGTATCAATAGACAATTATGTAAAAAGACAAGAAATGGACCCTTTGCATTAGGGAGCACCTTTAGATCACACACCTCCTGGCAAGGCCCACCGTTACTGTTTAATCTCACTTTGCATTGTACACACACACTCCAGCACATTCACAGAGTTGCCATCCAGCCAGTGGTCCGTTTGCAGAGTGACTGAGAGCTAAAACACCCAGGTTGATTCTGGTTCTCAAAGCAGCAAAACCAAGCAGCAGATTAAGTCTGATCTGCCAGGATCACACCTGCACATCTCACCAGAAAACAGAGAGGAGAACTTCTTGGAACGTCATAGCCATCTTTTACACAGTTTGGAAAGAAACTGTTTCTCCTCACAGCATTCATGGTATTTCTTTAGAATTTAAGAAAAAAGGAAATATCCTACCTTGGCTAATTTTACAACTGTAGACTCCATGATTTTGCAATGTACTGCTGTACAATGGTTAAAATGCCTACTCCAAACCACATTCCAGTAGTGTATTTGGATATGAGTTCAAAAACATACACTCGCTATTTATTGCCCTGGCATGCTGACTGCATATTCCTCCACAAGTTGTAGGGCACTAAATTTAATCAGAAAAAAATAAACACTGACTTGCTCATGTTGTATTCAAAATAAATTTGTTAATTTTCACATCAGTAACAGCATGCGCCTTCTTTTTTTCAGGTTTGCTTAAGCTACATTCCCCAGATTTCTGTGGACGTAAGAGCTTTGAGAAAATAATTCAGGATTAAAAATTCAGGATCAGTCTCAATACAATAAATCCACACTGGTCTCACAGAAGCATTGCGATGAAGGTAGTTTAACCTCAGACTCTTCCAATAACTGTTGTAGTTCCCCAGATATTTGGCCTTCTATAGTCCACATGTGCTTCATTAATGGCTTACTATATCAAATACTTCCAGTGTACCTATTTCCTCTACGCCAAACGTTCAAGTCTGTTTACCCATGGAACTGTACTTTTGTTCAATACCTACTTTGACAATTTGCTTTCCATGAGTACAGAACCTGTAAAATACAACTTAACTTAAAAAAAAATCATCTTGGTACCTGTGAATTTAGCCAGCTATGAGGATGATGAAGTTAAAAACATTCCTTCTTGTAACTCCTGATCCAAATGTTAAAGAAAAACTTCAGCATCTTCTGATACTTTTCATGATGTCTTAAAAGTTTAATGTAATTAGTTTCAAGTGTTTGTGATGTTTCTTCTACTGCTTGATGGACTTTTATTCTAGCAATGGTTTGACCTAATGTACTCAATTTTTCTCCCAGCTTCTTGCAATCTCAAGCAAAAGTGTTCTGACATATTGTCCATTATACTCGATCAGACATGAACTGTGTCCAATGCTTGCTTATAGTTTTGCTGTTAAACCCAGCGCTTCCTGGACCTCCTGCTGCTCTGAAAGCCAACAACTTATATTCCGCCATCTGGAGAATGTGAAATGCGCTTAAAACTAATAATAATAATAATAATCTTTAATGGATCCAGATTCATTTTAATTACCTCTCCTCCAGCTCCAGTTGTCTTTGAGCTCACCTCTTTCAGAAAACCTTTAGCATATCCTAACTAATAGGCTGAGTTGTCATTCCTGGAACTGCCGACCCACTCTCAGGGTGCATCCATAGCTGCTCTGCCTGCACCGGTGATGCAGGTGCCCAGATGCACACCCAAAGCTAGCTCGAAGGCGTGGATCCCACTACACAAAGCCATCAGCAGCAAGGGTCCATAGCAGACATCCTGCCAGACTTAACTTGAGCTCCACGAACACACACTGCAAAACTTCCTCTGCTGGAAGAAAGGCAGCCTGCAGTCTTTTTATTTTGAAGCAATTTCAAGGTCCGTTTAGGAGATGTTTCACTGCTGATACTCAACAACATGAGGGAAGGAAGGACAAATTTGAGAGGGACCCATGGCTGAGGAGGCCTTCAGGGAACTTCGTCATTTCACAACTGCTTACTATTATAGATGTCAACTCACATTTTTATCATGGGTCTCTTGTTTGCTTTCTTTGCATGATTAAGAAACAAAAGCTGATCAAATGACAAATTAAAAAAAAAAAAAAAAAAAAAGAGAGAGAGATTGAGAGAGAGAATTTAAGAATTTAAGCCCACAGTTTTATAAGGAAAAGATGGAAAACTGGTACTCAGGTACATTGTTGCAATGACACAAAAACAGAAGACAGTTCAGTTGTGAAAATAAAAAATAATAAATACATAAATAAATAAATAAATAAACTGGTTTCTTACAGATTCATTATCATACAAGCTCCAGTTGAAGTTTTTCCCACCCTTGTGACATTTGCACTCCTTCTCCTTGTTTTTTTTCCCCTGGTCCATACACTCTCTAGAGTCTAATTAGGGTTGAGCTCAGACGGAGCTTTTCCATCTCCTTATTCCCTTGCAAGTTGCAGGAAGTTAAATACCCCAACATCTCTGTGAAAGCTGATCAATAGTTTATTATGGAGGAAGGGACAAACAGCCACACAAATTCCTGCTCACCCAGAGCGTGACCATACTACTTTCATCTCCTATGAAAAGCAAGCTAAAAAAAAAGGAGCTGCTTCATTTGCTTTGAGCCTTATGATTGTCTCTAACTTGTGATTCCAGAGTGGATGAGGCTGGCATTCAAATGCAGCATTTTGAAAAACGCAAGTCAAAATTCAAAGGCGCTCCTATTGTCTCCGAGTAAGAAAGGAGGATACTGGGTGAAAGGGGATGCATGCCTGTTCAGCTGGGAAAGAGAAACAATTAACTTCTAGTCTTCGGCTATCTTTTTAATTGCTCATTAGACAGCTCATCTGTGTATACTTGCAATGGAAAAAAACATCCAAAGTATGTCACAAGCAGATGTGCGTGCCGCGCAGCAGTAACTCCTCACGGAGCTCTGCAAAATGATCTCAGGAGTGGAGCGAGGGAGGGAGGAGGGAGTATTGATCGACCGGGGAGTCCAATATGCTGAAGGAGATCCTTTTATGTTTTCCATAGCTGTAGATGAGACATTTAGATTACAAAAACCCAATAAGAGTAAACAGTGCAAGCAACTCCTTTGCATGCGCTGCAGCAATTCAGAAACAGCTACTGCCTTTGCATGCTGAGAAGTGAAAAAGGACAGGTGCTCTCGTGAGCAGAGGTGCCCAAATTTCATGGCTGCACATACAATCACCTAGCCTGCCCACCCCCCCGAAGCTATACATCTCTGCCCGAGCACACCTGAAAAGATAATGTCATGCCATAATACATTCACGATAAGCAGCTGTTAGGTGAGCTTGTCTCTGCCATTCTCCTGCTAGCTTCTTGCCGTAAGCATGAATGCACGCGTTACTTTGCCTGCCTTCCCCTCCAGGAGCTATTTTATAAATTCTTCAATGTGCATTAGCCTATTGGTTTATTTATTAGAAGTCAAGAATACATTTACAACATCCCTCTCTATGAAGCATTCTTTTAAGAGAGCTTCCATACTAATTAAGTTAAATGCGATAATGACACCCTGTTGATGGAACTGAAGCTAATGATAATGATGCCATACATTTAGTTGCTAAAACCTACTCAGTTAAATGAATGGGTCTATTGTTTGAACAGCACTGTGTCCCACAGCCTGGGAGAGCACAGGAGAGAAGAAAAAATATATGTTGCGATGCAATTGCTTTACAGGCCAATAAATAGGTTTGAAATGAACTACTCTGGCTTAGATGAACATGTGTCCAATCAATTACACTGTCCTGGTATACAGAGATACTTCATACTGGAAATATGGTGATTTCCAAAACTGGAATAATGAAAAATTGATGTCTTTTTAATCAAATGAATACACAGTTGTTCTGTCCAGAATATTCTTATTTGAATTACTGTAGGTATTTGGAAAAAGGTATTTCTTCCAAGAATGTTTGAAAATCAATAATACTCCCCAACCTTTGCTGATCAGATGTCAGACCTTTTTCAGTCTGAAAATGTGCATTTAGGACTGACTGCAAAACAATGTGAGTAAAATCACAGTTCTTCACTAATTTTACAACCCAAGACTTTCCTGCCTATCTCCCCAAACTTGCTCCAAGCAACACAACTTTCTTTTTCTTTTGCTGTTTTATACTAAGATTCACCTTTCTGAAATCATCTCTGGTTTAAAACAAGTTGTTGTTTTTTCTTTCAATCACAATTCATCTAAAGTAATGTCAATCTTAACACAAGATTTCTTTCACCCACAACAGTCAAATGTCTCATGCATAACAGTTTTTTGTTTTGTTTATATATATATATATATATATATATATATATATACACACTGTTGGCATGATTAAAGAAATATTTTAAAAATCAACTTCAAATGATATTCTTGAATTTGGAAATTTAGTTACATTTATGTATACTACTATCCTTGAAGGGTTTAGAATTGCTTTTCTGCTCAAGGCTCAGTGGACAGGCACTGTGGTAGCTACACCATAGGATACTTCCTTTCCTCCTTGTCAGAAAACCCATCTCTGTGTGACAAAGACCGTATCATCCACCGCAGGCTATTGCTAAGTAGCTGTCTTAGGATGACCTTACTCACTGAGCAAACACTATATTTTCTCACCTGCTTTTATGCTGTTCACAGCTTAGTGCAAACAGGGGCACTCCTCATCCTCCACCCAAGCCCAACCTCCACAGACTCCCTTCAGACAAGCAGCTTACCCCCAGTGGCAGCACAGCTCAGGTCCTCCCTGTTCTCTGCAGCTGCACCAGCTGGCTGGACACAATCCATTTGAACTGGTGATCTGGGCTAAAGTGTGTGGGAGCAATAACCTTCTCCAATGGCACAGATGAGCCTAGAAGATGGATCAACCACATGCATCTGCAGCTACACACACTTTTTTCCTTCCCCCCACTGTCTACCCTGGCTGGTTAGAAGTGAGTTTTTGAGGGTAACCTGCTTCTCTGGTTACACACCCAATTTGCAAGACTGCCTAACTGATCATGCAAGCAATTCAGAGACCAGGTCATGGTAGCCCACCTATATATGCAATTAATTTCTGCACCTAACATAAACCATTCTTTATCATCCAGTCCTGCAAACCCTCATGCACATTCTTAGCATGACATCCATGAACACTTCCATTAAAATCAACACTACTATTCAGATGCATAAATTTAAAGCACACCCATATGTGCTTGCAAGATTTTGGCCTGTTTCTACTGCCATTTCATGTCTATTGAGCCCCTATGACTTGGCATATTTAGAAAACATCTGCTGTAGTTAACAGAGTCCATACTCCTATTTTTCCCCTCTTTCTTTTTTATGTTCTCCCTCAAAGACATGACAGCATCGAGTGTAAATGGAAGCAATATGCTGTGTATATGCAGAACCTAATAGATTCCGTCTCAGACTGATATATATGTGAAACTGAACCAATACATCTCTAAACCCATAAGATCTGCAGATGTCATTTATAGCATTGTAAATTACAAACTTTTACTGTCTTATTTTTACAGTTGATGATTGTAAAATATAAAATTGTGCATTATCACTGTGTAATAGCACAAGCTTTAGAAACATTGTGCTACAAAAGGGAGTGTATATTGAAAGCCAGAGTATTCAAGGGAGCCTTATAATGCAATTTTAAGCTCTACAGCTGACTGTATAATAAAACTGTAAAGCCAGATATGAAACAACGTTTGCTAATAACAGGAAAGCTAAAACTGTATTGAATTCCTGGGGCTTCAGAAACCAGCAAGAATAAAGGGACACATAGAGGACATTTAATTAAGAATAAAGATTGTTGGAGTCACGCTGGGGCATCTGGTCACCCTACATTAAAATGAACACTACTGCTAATAATAAAGTATGTAAAAATGACCAAAAAATAACTTAGAGTTAAGCTGACAAGAGCATGGAAGCCCAGGGTGAAGGTTCCCGCTCCCTCCTCTAAATCCTTAGATCACCCTTCTGGGGCTGAAACGCTTTGCAGCCATGCTGTGTGGCATTATTTCTATCTAATGGCTGGGGACAGAGCAGAGATCCAAATGGCCAGGAAAGGCTTCCAAAACAAGTAATTTTGCAGGGATCGGAGGGGACTGTACTGTCTTCTTGAGCAGTGCCAGCCTGGCACACTTTTGATCCCACATCTCCTAGCAGACCACAGCCCACTGGCATCCTGATATAACATGCTCCAGCTGGGAAGAGCCATGGCACACCACAAGAGGCACAAGTGATACCATCTCATGGTGTTCCTCAGTGCTAAGTACCATGCTGCAGAGCTTGGAGGCTTTTATTACTACCGCTGTCTTTTAGACAAGGAGTAGTAATAGATGCTGCAGAGGGGAGAAGACAGAATCACAGGGTACCCAAGCAGTACTCCTGGCTTTGGGGAACTTCTAGAATAGGAAGCCAGTGTCCCACTATGGATAATTTGGATCCCAGAAGGTAATGGCTACCAAACTTGATGTGGGTCAAAGTCTCATAGAAACTCAGTTCCTTAATATGCTGTGGAAATAAAGGAGAGCCACAATTTGTGTCTCTCGAGGGGCAGTCTGAAGTGGGACCTCAATCCCACATTTCACACCACAGAGAAAACTGCAGCAATGTCTCACCTCTGCAAACAGCTTCAGCTTGTGCCTTAATGCATACTGAACCACCTGCTGTGCAGCCCCAGTGAGATGCTCCCAAAAGGGCATCTGTATGAACATCACTCATCACAGTGTTCTCCTGGGTAGACTCTCCGGTGTCCGAAAGGGGTGACCTCATGCTGCTGTTTAGGATAAAATTCAATTAAAAAGTCTGTCAGCCATGAGAAGCACATCCATAGGGAGCCAGGCTTCATTAGTTCCCATGCTCACAGCCTACTGCTCTGTAGAGTGCCAAAGCAGAAGTGCTTTTATACAACTTTCTGTAATTTTGCCTCACTTCTATCAAGTTTACCAGCTTTACCTTACAAAGCGGATCACTGCCACAGTACATTAAACAATAGTTTATTCATAACAAAATATCAAGGAGAGTTAATGGCAATTACTTAGCATTGACTGGGTTTCATCCTAATTTTTGCTCTCTACTATAAAAACAGTACAAGTCAGGGTCAGTCCCTCTCCCTCCAGCCCATCAAAATAGACCCTCCTGAAGCGCAATGGTCTTTTACCCAGATCTACTGAATATCGGGGTCACAAATTATGCTGGGACACATGGGAGCAGCTTTGCAGCTTATGCATGTTGCAGGACTAAGTGTCAACCTAATCAGAGTAAATATGGGAACAAGAGCCCCACAGAGACATCTCAGAGGAGCTGGTCGTGCCAAGCCCTCTCTTGGGGGGATTTCTATTCCTGCCTGGAGACACATGAAAGATCGCAATGTCATTTTATTGCTGAGCTATGAAGGAACACCAGCTCTTACTAACATCACCTTCATGGAAGAATTAAAAACAAAGGGAAAAAAATAACAGGTGGAAGCAGGTGGTGGCCTGTGAAATCAGAAGTTTGATATTGGCTCATTTTCTAAGCAATACATATGGGAATCTCTTCTTTTAATTTGCCTTCTGTTTTTAGAGTGTAGCTTGACCATATTTCCTCTGTGACAGCACTGAGAGTCTTACATTTGCACTTGCCTCCAACATCTGGAGCGACGGGTGAAAAATTGGGTACTAACGGACCCTGCACATTGCCTCACACTCATACATGTGCCTTTCACAGCAGCTTCTTCCTCCTTTGCTCTCTCCCCATCGCTAATCCGTTCCGGAACACTGGTCTTCAAACTTTTTTTTTTTTTTTTTTTTAAATATGCCATGCACGTGGCAGGTGAATGAAAAAATAGAATTTGAGTGAGGAGACAGAGGCAATGGCAGGAAGTGTTCTGAAGAGATAGGAGATCAAAAAAGGTTTCGTTCACACATCCCTTGAAGGTCTATTCACATATATAATAGGCTCATCATATCTAGGAATTACTTTGCATCGGAGCTCAGCATGTGCGCGTTTTTATCAGCCGGCTTCCAAAAGCGAATGCCTTTAGGAGGGGCTGCTGCCACAGCAGCCCTGGAAATGGTGGCAGGAGAGCTGGGTATGCAGAGAGGCTAATCTTAGGAACAGAAAGTCCAGCCTTGCCCTCAGCCATCTGCAGAGACTCACCAGGGATGTTTGGAAAACCAAAACACTTGAGAAAAAATACATACATATAAAAATATATATATAAACACACACACATATATATGCATCTGTGAATACAGGAATCTAATATGCTTTACTGATCCTTTATGCACAAGTTTCTTGGTCCTGACCGTCACAGGAGAGTCACGCAATTTCAGCAATGAAGGACAAACCCTGGACCATGGGATGTCAGGGTAGAAATTTGTGTCCTGAGTCCTGGGCTACTGTTATGCTGACCAGGATGCTGTCCCTTCTCTAGTGGGAAGCCTCTCTAGTTAGGGAAGTCTCCCAACAGGGCTAGGGAAGAGGAGATGAAGTTGATGGGGACACCCAGGTGGAAGACAGGAACCACCCTGTGGTGGGAGAGGGATTCTCCTCCTCCTTTTTCAGCAGTACTATTAACTCAGTTTGAAAGGACCCTAATGTCGCTGTCTTGTACCATTCTTTCCAAGGTGATTTGTGAATGAAGAGGTAAAAGGAAAAAGAAAAAAAAAAAAGAAGGATTTCAAATATTTGCTGCCAAAGCCTCTGCTTTGCTTTCTGGTCAGCCCAGCCCTCTTTAATCCTCCACTTTGGGAAAAGTGGAGCCCTCATGAGATGCTGCACTCCATGTGGACATGAACTCATTTAACTAATGCACAGCACCTAATTGCTGGCCAGAAGGCAAACCTCCAGACTCCACAAATGAACTGGATTACTGAAGCCAGCAGACAAATGTCAATGACTACAGTCAAGGGGCTGCCACCCAGGGGCCTTGCCAGTGCTAAGTCAAGTCCCTCTGTCCTGAGCACACTCACCAGCCTAAACATCTGATGTCTCCTTTCACCATGGCCAGCCATTGAAATTTTCCTTTTTTTTTTTTTATAATTTGAATCTTCAAGCTAAAAGTAGTGATTACTGGTAAGACAATTAAAAACAAAGGAAAAAAAAAAAACTTACTGTTTTACTGAAAGAAGGTTTGAAAACCGGAGATAAGTATGTCCCAAAATTTCAGAAACCAATGTGGAGGGAAAAGAAAAAAAAAAAAAGGGGGGGGACAGGGTTTTAAGCAAGTCTCAGCAGGTTTGGGGAGGTCCAGGTCGTGATTTCTGAGCATCTCAGGTTGAAAATATTACCCAAAACTACAATGCCAATGTCAACATTTCACAAATACTCATAAGAGAAATAAAAGCAAGAAACGATATGTATGCTTTAGCATCAAAAATAGGAAACAGTACCAGAACGTTGGAGTTTAAACAAGCATCGCAAACATCAACATTTATGCTGAGTAGACTTCTTAAGTGATTTGGTGTGAGGAATCACTTCAGTGCAAGGAATCAGCACCTACATCATTTAATAATGACTCTGTCCACATATAACACCCCCACAGCATTTACAGAGGAAAAAAAAAAAAAACACTTGTAGCTATTGAACTTCAAGACACAAATGGTCTTGCCCTGTAAGGAGAGGAAAAAAAAAAAAAAAAAAAAAAAAAAAACACAAACTTTTTTCTCCCCCCTACAAAACTGTTAGTTTTTTTGGTTTGTTCTTTGGAACCTCAGACTTGAAGCAGTGGTTTTCATCTCTCCTCCTTTGCATCCCTACTGCAGACCAGGTCTGCTCTCAGCTGCTGCTTACCAGTTTGACTCCTCTATCTGGTGAGTTCACTTCAGAGCAGCTGCAGGTACAATTTAGTTCAGCTGCCGGTCCCCCAGAGCCAGCCCCCAGTCCCATGGATGTGTTGGCTCTGCAGGACTGATGAGAATAAAAAGCAAAGTACTTGTTTTGTGACTAGAGTCAGCAGATACAGCTCTGTACAGCAGCAGCAGATCTGTTGAGTAGGAACATTTTTTAATGGTGATTTCTCAAAGTGCGATTTTACTGTAAGTTACAGCTTGCCAGTTTTGTGATCTCTCAGCCCTGAGACTGTCCCTGTAATATTAATTATACACTTTCCAAAGTGCTACCCTTAACATTTTTCTCAGTGCTAGCAGAAGTACTAAGAAAGGACCAGTACCTTCCAATAAATATAAATTTCCTCTTACTTCTGAGGTAATCTGATCCATACAGATGCATTTCAAGGTCTGTCAAAGTTATTCAGGCTCATTCCACAGCAGCCAGGACACCCTCTGCCAGGGAGTTTTATCAAGGATTTTCAGGGAAACAAATCCAAACCCAGGTAAATTTTGTTAACCAAAGAATGGGTGATATGAAATATAACAGGAGGATATTTACCAGGTATATAAATCAACAAATGAAAAACACAAAGATGATCCCAGACCCCAAAAAAATACCCTAAGTAAAAGTTATTGTAGCAGTGCTCTGGCATTCAAACATCTCAGCTGCGATCACTATTATTTTAGCACACACAGGTCCTTGTGTCTGCCTGTACCAACAACACAGGTGTCCGCAGGCGCTGCCCCAAAACCACCATTAATTATGCAGCACAGGAAACCCAAGCATGGGACAAGTGGCTCAGAAGTCTGTACCAGCTAATCCCAGCTCAAACCAGCCCCCCTATGGAGCACAAAGAATGGCACTTAATCTTTCCTGAGCAGGTCTCCTTCCCTGAGCTGTAACAGCTCTCCTCAGGGGGCTGTGAGGCTCAGGGTAATGGAAAGCCTTGCATAAAGTTTGAGTGTCACTACACCTAAAATACAAGTTTTTGCCAGGTTCAGTGCTGCCAGGCATATGGGAACAACTCCCTAAAATCGAGGGGATCAACTCACTGTGTCTCATTATGGAGTGACTCTTCCTGTTCACTGCCACAAGGACTAGAAAAACGTTTTCTTCAGTATGCCAGTCAAAGGAGGGATCTCCCTGCCAGCCATGGCAATGAGGCAGCATCTTGCTTTGTCCCTGGCCGGGAGGCCGCCCTGCACCCCCAAATGGGAAAACCACCCCAACCCATGCAGGGAACCTGAAACAAAACAACAACAAAAATACAGTAAGTCCAGTAAACACCAAAGTGGAACTGAAAGTCCCAGCCACCCTGCATCATATCAGACCACAGGCCTGGATTATGAGAAGCCTCTCTTCTCCTGTAAAACATTCCCCTTTACAACAGGAGCATCAAGCTGGCATTGGAAATACGCCATTTGACTGGAACTACACCAAGAGTAAATGCTGCAAAGTGACTGCATCACTGCACGCGGCTGACAGTAATTATTATTAGGACTGCTCCTCCTTTGATAGGCATGCATTACAGATGGCTGAATAACAGAAACATTTGTGAACGATTGTTTGGTGGCAGAAAAGGAAATGCTGCCAAAATGTCAATGCTTAAACGCAATACAATTAACCAGCTCCAAAGCCAAGCTCTTGCAGAAGTGCAATCATTGTCATAACACCCACCAGGCTCTGTGGGAGCACAGACATGAGCAGTGTTTACAGGGTCAAGAGTGGATGGCACCAAGGTGGTTAGACTCACAAATCACTCTCCCAGCAGGTAAGCTGCCCAAGTTATCATGGAATGTTTTAACCCTTATTCATCCAGCAATGTCTATTGCCACAGTGATATGCAGAGGGTTGAATGGAGCCCTGACTCAGAAGGTGGCTGTGATGCCATACAACCACAGTGCACAGCACAGGGGGGAAATGTCCATAATACCAAAGGGTTTTACAGGCTGAATCAGAAAAATCTTTACCTCAAGAAACTGAAAAAGAAATGCCAGCAGAATAGTAAATATTAACAGACACATTTCCATTCTAAACATTTTTAAAATGACTTTTGGTTTGCAGAGGGCAGGAGGAGGCAAAGGAATTAACCTTTGTTATGAAGCATTTCCTTCACAAGAGGTTCTCAGGAAGGTAGGAGGAAAAAAAAAAAGAAAAAAAAAAAAAAAAAACACTACTTCACTGAAAGTAGTACTGAAAAAAAAAATAATAATAATAATGCAATGATGATATAATGGCCCAAACTCCCAAATTGTTATCCTCAATCAAAAAGGGACACCCACACACTGCTCATGCTTGGCTCAAAGCACAATATCTCACATGCAAGCATTTCTCCTGACAGTGCTTATGTACCTCATTTAAGCTTAGGTGCTTGTCGCAGCTCCTCGTCTGAGCCATGTCACAGCTGTGCCCATGCCTGGCCATACACCATGTTCATCCATCCTGGCCTGACCTCAGGCCTGCCTCCTCACCATGGACTTATCTAGTGGTCTGGACTCTTGGTTGATCTTGGTTGCTGCCACTGGACTGTCCTTGCTCTATATGTTTGGGTACCACAGGATGCAACTCTGGCTGGTGATGCTCTGCTTCTGCCTTCCTTAATGACACGAATGTCCCTCATGAGGCAGCACTGCTCCTGCAACTGCCAGACAGGCACAAATCAGCCACCTCCCCCCCTTTCCTTACATTACCTCTCCCTGTAAAGCATCTGCCCTGGGATTTCAGCAACCCTGAAGCTGGCCACCGCTGCAGCTACCACACAAATGCTCACCAAGGGCCAACAACACACATTGGGAAAGTTGAATGGCTTTGCAATATCCCCAAATGCCCTCACTGCAAGTTCATCACCATAGCCATGTCTGCCTCCAGTTTGATCCATACATAGGACAAGGGGTAACAGCTTTAAACTAAAACAGGGTATAAATCTAGACATTAGGAAGAAATTCTTCACTCAGAGGGCAGTGAGGCCCTGGCACAGGCTGCCCAGAGAAGCTGTGGATGCCCCATCCATGGAGGTGTTGAAGGCCAGGTTGGATGGGGCTTTGGGTAACATGGTCTGGTGGAAGGTGTCCCTGCCCATGGCAGGGGGGTGGAACAAGGTGGCCTTTAAGGCCTCTTCCAAACCAAACCCTTCTATGATTTTATGAATGATACATGGTGGCCAGATAGCTGGGACTACTTCACCAAACCCTGCTGTTTTCCCTTTCCACTGAAGACTGTATTTCTGCTTTTTTTTTTAAGCTCTTTTTAAGCCACATAATTTTCAGGCAAAAATTTAAAAAATACATCATCCCAAATGATGAACTAATCAAATATGAACTAATTCAAGAACAGATTAAGCTCAGTGACTAAAACATTTAAAAATAAATTTAAATTTTAAATTTAAATTTAAAAATATTTGCTGACTCCCAAAATTTCTGGGTGGCTTTTACAGTATACTTTAAAGAAAGGCAAATTTTAAAAAGAGAAACAAATATTTCTGCAAATAAGTTCATTTTCAGAAAACTAATGCCTACACTTTTCACTAAAAAAGTTTCTAAACCTTTCTACTTAATGTTCAGAAAAGGGGGAAATGAGCAAACATAGCTGCCTTTCTATAGGAATAAATAAGGAAAGAGCCTGAACTGTAAACTGTCCAATACGAGGACAAAACCTTCAGCTAGGCTTGTAATCAATTCCAGCTATTTGGAGCAACAGATACTAAAGCGTTACCACTTCTCCCCCAAAAATGATTGTTGGTATTTCAGATCTACATAGGCCTCATAATCTTAAAGCCTAAGTACTGGCTGACACTGACATACAACAACAGTTATCCTTGGGCTTTGCTCTTATTCTGTTTATATTAAAAAGTGGCAGGTACAGCATGCAACACGAGTCCCAGCAATTCAGGCGTGCCAAGTTCATGCAGTGATGTCCCTACTGAGGACAACTAAGCTGTGTCACCCTCCAGGGAGTGACTTCAGGGCAAGGCTTGCTCCCACTAAGCAGAAAAACCCCAGATGTCCCCAGCACATGCGAGCCCTCAGACTGAGGGAAACATTCAACACAAATAAACAAACTCAGCCACCTCAAGTCCAGTTTCAACTCAGTTTTGATTAAGACTAAAATGAAGAAAACCATTGAGTTTCTTTTTACCCCCTTGAGCCCTGACTCAAGACATTCCTGCTGGGTTTGCAATAGGGACACAGATAATTGTCAGCCCCGTACAATTAACAGAGTAATGATATTAACACTGAGATGCCAGAAGCACCAGAGTCCACGCTTTCTCTTCTGTGACACAAGACGGGGGTGAGACATTCATCCCTATGGAGGGATACTCCTGGCTAACTCGCACCGATGTGGCCAACCTTGGGGCAAGACGAGCTGCTGGCAAGGGAAGCCACCATCACCAGTCCCACCATCACCCCGTGTTGGAGAGCAGTGGGTGCGCGCTTTCAGCATTGTGAGCTGCCCAAAACACCACAGAGGTGGCAACCAGGATATACACAGGGAGGCGAGTACATAAGACCGGAGTCACTGTGGTCCCTTAGCTGGATGGCACTGCTGTGGAAGTCTTGGTCACAGGCTGTGTGTAGCCAGGAGTCCATAAAACTGGAGTGCAGAAATCCCCAGGCATTCAGACCAGCGCTTGGCAGACCTGTAGGAGAAAACAGGCAAAAGTTGTAGCATCTCTGCGTTGTTGCTAAGGGCTACTATAAATGTAGAAACGTGCAGATAAGGCCATTGTTGATGACTGTTGCAGGATCCCCAAATGCTGCCATGCCAAATCTTTCATTACAGAAAAATTTCCAGCTGCCGCACTTGAAAAATGAATTGTTTCCTGTCACTTAGGCAAAGCTGTCGCCTGCCAAAAAAACAAAAAGGCCAAATAAAATCTGCTGCCTCTCATTAGATCAAAGGTTGGCAGTAGAGATAAACCGCCGCACAAACACACAGTAGAGCAATTGACTACAGAGTCATTTGTCACTTTTAATAATACTACAGTTGTAAAATGATGATAATGGAAATCAAGTTACTCTAATGGTAGTAAAATATTTGTAAACTAAACTTGTTCATTTTGACTATAAAAAAGACATGGAAATAATTTAACTGCAGAGAATAAAATTGAAATGGGTCTGTAATTACATAGATTTTCAGCATCTTCTCCTTTATGAAAAGAACTAACTGCTGATGACTTCCATATTTCCACCACCTTACCCTGAAAAACAAAAGATTAGAAATATGTACCAGATGTACAGAAAGGGGGCCTGCAGCAATATTTCAGAAGTGTATACATTTCTTCCGATTTCTGCTTCTTATTAGCGGTAAGGCAAGTGTCACATCTCATTAACTGAGTGAGCCTGTACACAGGTGAAACTTCCCTAAGTCAAGGGAAGGGAAAGAGCAGTGTTAATGAAGTCACTGGATTTCAAGATCCTCCTCATCACCATGAAGGAAAACATTCCGGAAGGATTTCTGGTGACTTTGGTAAATCGGCATGCTGGCAAAAGGCATATTGAATTGGTCTCATGTGGCTCGCTTATCCTGCCTGATCTGCATTCATAGGTTTGATGAATTCAAGGTCGGTGTTGCAGGAAGTTGAATATTTTTCTGTAATTTCTCAGGTTTCTTTGAGTTCTGTTCTGACCCATTTTCTAATTATTTTCCTGGAAGATTTCACATTAAAGAAGTGCCAGGGCTGTCAGCTAAAGAGCGTGGCAGTCCCAAAGGAAAAACTTCAGGGAGATGGAAAGTGCCCTGGTAGACCTGACTCATCCTTGGATTCTTCTTGCTGTTGTTTTAGATTTCATTTTAATTTAAATTAGAACCATGTGAGCTTCTCCACAGCATCTATATTCAAGGAAAGTCAAAACTCTAATGCCAAATCTCTCTGATTTCAGAGCAAGCCAGTGCATCTCAATTTTGCCCATGCCTTTCACCCAGGTCGGATCTAAACTGAGCCAAAATAAATGGGTCTGGTACTTCAGCTCAAGGGCATTGCTTCCTCACACCCACAGTATATCAGGCAAAGTTGTGTTTTGTAACTGGATGACTTGGCCTCCTGCACAGGAGATTTCTCAAAATGCACTGTATTTTTTTGAAATTGTCTGCAAGGATTTGCTTGTCACATGTCAGAAACTTACCGAGAAAATCTAGACCTTAGGGAAAACAGCAAGAAACCAAAAACAGAAGCCAACTCATAAGGGATTGCCAAAAATCTTTCCAGCAAGGTTTTTATAGCTATACTTTAAAACATTCATCCCAGGTTTTTATTATTATTACTAATAAAAGGGCTGTAATTAGCAGTATACTGTCAATGCTCCTGACATTGAGGAGTGAACCCAGAAGAGCAGCTCTTGAACAAAAACTATAAACCAAACTATCAGTTACTGTCCTAAATAGCTATTGTTAATACTGAAGTAGCCAAAAAGCTGTGTTTGTGTATGGTTGAGTGTGAATGCTTGGCTTTGCTGTTATCAGCAGCGGACCAGGCATGCTGGAGCTGGGTCATGCGATTGCTCTGCCACTGGTTCTCACGGAGCATCCAGAAGCAAGGACGCTCAGAAGGCAGAAAGGAGTCTGCTTCAAAATGAATGGATTTGTGGTTTTCTTGAACCCAATGGCTCCACATAAAATGTGTTTCCTCTCCACACTGAACACTCTGGTGAAAGCCTCTTGAATGCAGTGCTGTCCATACCTCCATCCAGCATGGACCTGCCTTCTCTCACTGTACCTCAACTCCCCGTCACCCCCCCTTCACCCTCCTTTATGAGGGGGAACTATAACACAGTCCTACCTTTAATCTCTATATGGGGATGGACCATGCTATACATGCAGAGACTAACTTGTGCAAGCCAGAGTGAGCCCAGCAAGGCTCGTTAACTTGTGCCTAATACCATGCTTATGAGGACAAGCTCCAGCCCTGGAAGCAGCCTGCTCACTCTCAGAAAACATAGATAACGTTTCAGGAAACCTTGCCCAATTGGAGCTGCTCCAGGAAAAGCCAGCCCAAGTGTCTATTTCTTAAGTGCTGAACTGGAATGGGAAATGATGGGGACCAAAGAAAGTGCAGCAGTATCTCTCTAGGTTCCCTTGGCATCAGCTTGTGCCCAGCCAGGCTTATTAGCTCTGGCTCCTGGCTGGTGACTGCAGACTCTCTTGGGTGACTCTGCACAATGGTTCATGGGACTTTGGGGAATCTTCTTTGCTGTGACAAACAGAGCCATCTGGTGTTCAGCCAAGGCCAGCTTAGATGTCTCTCACCCTAAGGGTAGACAAGCCTGCTGAAGAAGCATCTGGATACTACAGTGGCACACAGTGCTTGGAAACATAGCTCTCTGTAGGCACAAACACCCCACCAGCATTATGTCAACTGTGGGAGGCAGGACACAGTAACCAAGCATGATATCTGATTCAGATAAACATTATTTTTCCATTTACAACTGGCTGGTTGCATTTTTTTTTTTAAATATCACCATGCCACATCTAGGTCTTTGGGAGTTCGGGGTAGGTTGGGAGAGGAGCATAGTGTTACTTCTTTTTCCTCCTCAACTAAAGAAGATCATAGTCATCTCCAGAGTGAAAACAGTAATATGCCAACTCAACCAACTCATAATCTTAATTCACCTCAAAATACAATCCCTTACTAATTTTTTTTTTCAATAGAATAAGATCTCTGTGAAGATTTTCAAGATAAGCACAGATACATAACACGTGCCACAATCAATCATATCCAAACCTAACATACAATTACTTGCTCACAAGCACAATGAAATTTCACACCCTATTTAGTTTTCTCGTGCAAAACTTGTTATTTATTCATGCCCTTGAAGCTCCTAAATGAAATGGTGACATTAATTTGTCCCAAGTCACATCAGAGAAAATTTGGTCAATAATATGTTAAACACCAATTTCAGCCTCAGAAAAAAAAAAAAAAAAAAAAAAAAAAAAAAAAAAAAAAAAAACAATACATGAATCCAAGTCCCTGAGTCCCTGAGACTCATCAAATGAACCAGGTGCCAATGCAATTAATCAGTTCTGACCACACGTTGTAACTTGAGGAACATGCTCACTTTTAGTCCAAGAGTCATGACTGACACGGGAACAAAAGAAATTACTGTCACTGGTAGTAGGAAAAGAAGCAATGTATTATTACACAAAATACCTGGTTTTGTCATGGGGCTGGCTGAAGCAATGAAACTCAGATAAGTAAATGTGGGCTACAGCCCAGTGCTCCCCAGCCTGCTGGTCTTCACAGGGCACACATTGTGACCAGGGCCACCCTCAAAATAAGGCCCACTAATTTTGGAGGCATTAGCTCAGTCCTGAAGTTTCTGATCAGTTTGCTGATGCTGGAGACCCACTGAATCAGAGCACTCAGAGAAGTGTCTAGAATACAAAAATAAAACATACATGGTCCAAAACTAAATTATAGGCTGAGATATTAATTTTGGAGAATATATTTTTAAAGACATATATTTTCATATATATATGTCTATATCAAACACAGAGCACTGCTATAAACACACCTCAAGCCTGCTGTCAGTATCTTAGGATGAAGCACAGCTGTGATGTATGGTTTGTTTTCTGCTTCTAAAGAACCGAGAGGACCTATATTCAGTGTTTATCAGATTGCCCCCTTTCCAGTTCTTAAAATAAAGTACACGTAAAAGAGGAGACTGGCTGGAGTGCTTCACAGAGCCTTGTTTCCAGCTACAACCTAAATGAGTTTTGCACATGAATGGAAGCATTTGCTGCTTATTTAACTTTGCAAGTGCTTTGGAAGACCTCTAGTAACACTGGCTTTTTTTTTTTTTTTTTTTTTTCTCTCTGCTTGGCTGCTGCTTGGACTGCCTCAAGCCATTTGTACCTGCACAGTCACAAAAAGAGACGTGGTCTTCTGGGTTTTATGGCCACCGAGCAGTACACAACCACAGGACATATTTCTCTGGCTGCAAAGCCTCTCCCCCAGCATGGCGCTACCACCACTACCAAATGAGCCTTGCTCAAAGCAGGTGCGCTGAGCATGCAGCGTTCAGAGCCCAGCACTGCCACAAGGCATCAAAATGCTCTCATTGCTGCCCCAAAAGTGGGCTTAAACCACCAAGGAGCATCACCTGACAAGCAGAGTGCCAAAAGTGAGCCCAGGCTCGGAGGTTCTGCTTTTTCCTTCTCTGCAGGCTGGATGCTCAGACTTATCACACCTCTGCCTGCTGTGCCCCAGGGCTGCGTGCTTTTAAATTACACTCCTTGTAACCACGGTGAATCATGTGGTCCCATTTCTTATGAATAAAGCCCTTCCTGAGCATCTTATAATATGAGTGCCCATGAGCAAAAACTTATTCTTTGACCTCCTTTCCCTGCTCCCAGCTCTGATGTATCAGAGCCACGTGGGAGGACAAACGAGGGAAAAAAAAAAATGCTCACAGGATTGTGAGGTAAAACTGCAACCACTGCAAGGAAGTCCATCTGTATACAGCATGCACATATTCTTGGCTAACACAGCACTTTTTTTTTTACAAGTATTTTCACTCTCCAGAATCTAGATTTTCTCAACATCTTTAGTTCAATACCACAACTCTCAAATTAAGAGTTTGTTCTTGACTTATGATTTCTATTCACAGGTCAAATATTCAGCTATAAGAGCTTCACCGCCAATCTCTTACAGACAATTTGTGCTTCCCTTTTAATTCTCCCTCATTTACCCAATTAGCATTCTGTTAATTAAACACTGAAAGTGCCTTCACTTTCTTCAGAAAAACACATTTCTGCTTAACCCCTGATTTATACATGTACCTCTGCAGGCTGTTTCAATGAGATTAGAGTGTGCACACCATTTCTGTTCCTGGTTTGCAGACATTATTCTGAGGAAGAGCTGCAATATAACACCAGCCTTGCTGCCTGCCATTTAGACTGGAGTTTTGCCTAGCATAGTTTGGCTGCTGAGATAATTAATAGTCTTTAGGAACCATGATTCCCTGGCTGTGAACTTCAAAGACAGAAGTAGTTTTATATTCTTTCTGTGAGCTACCAGACAGTTATTATAACACTACATGATTTGGAAGTGAGGGACTGTCCAGGAACCATTAATTGAAGCTGGCTAGAGGGCCTCCACCACATCTACCCTGAGTCAAGCTTTGTATAAGGACAGGATTGCATGTTGTGGTTTTTTTTAAATTCCCTGTTTCAGTCTGTGCTCTGTTGCATGCAAATTATCAGATCACCCAGCTCCTGTGACAACACATCACTGGGCGCCTGTCCCAGCACCACCCCATGTTGTGTGACTCCCAGCTGTGGGCTACGCTTCCCACCCTGCTCACACAGCTCCACTTGCACTTCCAGCTCAGGATGAGGTGACACCAAGCTCTGCACCCCTATGTGAGCACACCAGTGAGGTCTCCAGCCCCCTGGGAAACAGCTCAGTGTAAAAGTATCCACTCTATTCTCCAACATCTTCATGTCCATGCCACGTGCTTAAAACAAACCAGATGCTATGTAACATGAGACAAAGCAATTAGAACATCTTTCCATGTCTTCAGATGTGTGGATATGAATTTCTGCCCTGCTTTTGCACCAAAATTTGTTGCTGCTCCATACAGATGTACATGGTTTGCTCCTCCTTTTGGGATAGCTGTCAAATGAACCGGACACACATCTTGCCTGGGTTCTTGTACTGTGTGACAGGGAGGTTGTGCAGGACCTGACTGCAAAGCCTCCTGTGTGGCTCAGAAATGACCACTTGGTTGGTGATTTCAGTGCTCATTGCACCACTAGCTACAAAAGCCTGGCATAAACTGAGACCAATAGTCCATTGTACCAATGAGGTGTTGAAGGGTCTTCTATGTGCAAGCACAACATGGTGCACAGTATCTAAATAAATACTTGTGAATCCAAAAGGAGGAAACTATTACATGCCTTTCCTCTAAACAAAAAGTGTCATTTCTCCCTTTCTGTCAACACACATTATCTGAATTTGAGAATAGCATGAACCCCAGGGCATGAGAAGCAAAAGCTGTTCTTGACATTTTACAGACCAACTTTCCCATGAGTACAAAACAACTCAGAATTAAAGTCCTTATTCTCTCTTACATCCCACTGCTGCTTCTTGGCTGGAGGCTTTACCATCTCTACATTCTCAATATCGCAAAGCCTTCACTTGGTTTCTGATGAGATGCTTCTTCACAACACCCCTGTGAAGAACACAAATGCTCACACACCCAGCCTGCAGGTGGAAAGATTGAACAACTTGCTAAAAGCAGTGCAAAATGTTTGTAACAGAAAAAGGATGGAGTTTAGGTACATAAATCACTAGACTAGGGACCCATCCATAGCGTGCATCTTCCTCTTAACTGCATCTGATTTCACAGCAACACTATGAGCATCACTGAGCCTGCCACGAGAGACTTCAGTGGGTGCAGACACCCTCCCACAAGGTGGGGAATGTTACAGCAGACAAAAAGTAGTCCAGTTACAGAGATGGATGCATGCACCTCTGTGATATGTGAACTGGGCTATTACCAGCTCTTCTTGCCCATCCTTAGACTTGAACACAATCTATTCAATTTTTCACCAAGGACTGGTGGTGCCAAGATATTACAAAAGAGAGATTTCACAGCAGTGTTCCTCTCAACACTGCGCATAACATTATGTTAGCTTGTATAACCCACTTTCAAGTCACTGCACCAGTCAAACCCAGGATACAGACAGGCTGAAAATAAAAAGTTGGCTTGAAGTCTTGAGCAGGCATACTGCTCCCATGGTACTGTCAGCCCATCCATTAGTTCCCTGCCAGGAAGGACAACAGCATTGGTCTGCTGAGCTCTGAGAAACAAAATTTGGCTTCCTCCAGCCTAAATTTCAGATGATTACTAGAATAAGGAAAGCAATTTTTATAAGAGAACATAGTTAAGGAGTTAAGTGGTTAATTAATAAGTGCAGAGTTATCCTACAGCACACACTGAGTAGAACTCTATATATACACATTTGATAAAACATTTTTTAGATGATGAAAAGCTTCTTGTTGCAAGAAGCTCTTAATGTAGGTGGAGGAACCTTAACATAAAACCACGTCTGTAGAAACGCATTAGTCAACTCTCACTCCCATTTTCCTTCACAGACCAAAGACTACTGCATGTTTATAGCTGCCCCTAGACCTGTTCTGATCTATGTGAGTTTGTACTCCAAATATTAGAATTTATCTGTATTTAAAGTTAGTCACAGTTTTTTAATTTTTTTTCATTTTTTTCTGACTGGAGAAGAATAGCACCACATAAACTCAGGTGACCAGGAAGGGGAAAAGAAAAAAAAAAAAAAAGAAAGAAAATGGACACTGAATTTGATTTATAGCGAATCTAACAGCTGCGGTGTAGACAAATGATTCCCTGCACAATTACAAGTAATGAATGAAGGCATGAATACCACAATTTGTGAAGCACTTTGAAAAGGAGAAGAAAAAACAGAGACTAAATCCATTCAAAATAGCACAACCAGCCTTGGACTTAAAATGTAAGCATCTACATTGTCACCAAAGCAGCAGAATTTCCTTTTCTTATACCTTTCATGAGACTCAGCACTCAGGTTTAGCTTACCATTTAACATATCCCACATAGATTTCTTCATCTGGAAAACTGTTGCTATTTATGTTGCCAGCGCATTTGAAACAATCCAGAAGTTGCTTTACTGCAAGACATTATAAAAAAAAAAAATAAAAAATAAATAAAAAATAAAAAAAAGGAAAGAAAAAAACACAAAATCATTACTTCATCTATTTACTGTGAACCCAAAGGAAATATTTCAAATGTATCATTTATTGAAGCAAAAATGAAAAAAAAAAAAAAAGAAAAAAAAAAGTACATTATGCTTTTGGAAAACAATTTTCAGCTCTTTTCTCAGATGGGTTCATCAAAGACATATCAAGGGGCTTTGGAGGGGAGTTATAGGACTTTTTGCTTTTATACTATTAAAAGTCAATTTTCTCTGTGTTTGCAATTGATTTAACATAGCCTTTAGGATTTTTGATGTACAATTTTAACTCTCTGGACAAAACAGGGTCATTTAAATAATCTAAATAAGACTAATCTGTTTCTTTAGTCTTAGTTTCTTTTTTTTTATGGCTCATAAAAACTCAAATAAAACGTGAAAAATGTGCAGAAATATTTTCTCACTCTCTATGGCACTGGATGTCACCTGTAATACATGGCAAGAAATAGCTAGACCCACTCCAAACAGCAGTCTAGTGATCACATCGAGCATCAGGCATTTCTGTTGAAGAAACCGTATAGTAAACCCAAGGAAAAAAAAGTTTTCTCCTGATGTCCAAAGTTGTCTCAGGTCTTCTCAACTTCTTGGTTGTTTCAAATATCCACAGTTAAATCTGTGAGCAGTTTCCTTGCCTGCACATAGGTCCTTTTGACATTCTGCTCAACTTCTGGAAGGAGTAACAATGCAGGCATCATTGCCAGGCAGCATGAGTATGTACTGAGTTAAAAAGGAGAGGTATTGAACCTTTCCATCTCACAGTGTCCCCTTGTTTTTGAGTGAATAGAAAAGGAACCAGAATAGAAGCTGGAGATTCCACTCCAAAAGGCATTAAAGATTTGACACAGAGGTAACCATGCAATATTGTTTCAGGTGAAAGTACTCTGAAAGAATGGTGAAGTCATTAAGATTTCAGTGCATGTGTCCTTTTCATGCCTAGCAGAAGAATCCAGATACTTCAAGCTCTTTAAAAAAAAAAAAAAAAAAAAAAAAATGAGAGATAGTAAAAGGTGAACGACAAAAGCTCGAGGAAAGGGTCACTGGCAGGTCTCTGGAAATGATTACCTCTTTCAAATCCAGGCAGCAGGGGATGTGAGGTGTCAAAGGCTGTGCAATCACCTCTGCTGAGCATCTAAACACCAATGGCTCTGATCAGTGGAGAACACGAGGTGAGGAACCAGGAGAGGTCACTAAGCAGGAGCTACAAAGCCATATCCCGTGAATCACACTGCTTTACACAGAAGGAAAAAAAATGCAGCCTACAGAAAGCGCTGGTAAAGGAGATGGGAAAAACAAAGAATTAGTAAAACACCTAGGAGGGAGGGTAAAGAAATAAACTACAGCAAAGAAGATAGGAAAACTGCTGCCAAGTCTCTGGGAGCTTAGTGACTGTAGAGACAGGCTTCTTGCAGAAGTTTTTTCCTCTGGTGCCAAAGAGTCACTGGGATAAGAAGGAGGGATAAGTCATGGGTTGCCATCTGGCCCTGAAAAAGGAGAGAACAGAAGACAAAACATCAATTACCAAATAAATAAGTAAATAAAAAGGGCAAAACCCTTACCATAGAAATAGGGAGGGCATATGAGAGAGATCTGACTAAAACAGAGGGTCTGTGATTACACACGGGCAGGTGTGGTTTCACCCAGGTGAGGAGCCCCACCTCGCTGGGCATGATGTCTCTGGAGTTAAAGTACTTCCAGTGACCAAGAGCACTGCAGAAAGTATGACCCCTGCCAGACACTTGGTACCTACTCAAGACATGCTGGGGAGAAGGGTAGATGTGCCCACACCTCATCAACCTCCATGCAATGTCCAGGCCTTGTCACATCTTATGCCATCACACTTAATCTGTACCTGGCAGCTGTGAGGGTGCTTTTTAAAACACTATCATTAGGGTCCACCAAGTCAAACTCTGTGTTTCCAGAAACAGATTACACAGACCGCAGATGTCTTGGTACAATGTCATCATATGGTGAAGACGAGAAAAAGGCTGAGGCTCTACAAGGGCATAGACACATCTCCATTGTATGGTTCAGGGTGTCCCCACACTGGGAAAAGAACAAGGCTCTTGGTTAGAGATGTTATGAGTCCCTTCCCTGTCCCAGATCCGGCTACAGCCCCTCAAAACTGCTTTTCTTCATAACAATGTTTGACAGCAGTGATTTAAAACACTTGTTTAAAAAAAAAAAAAATTGGGTTTTTGTTTTTGTTTTTTTTTTTTCAGAAGATTGGCATATCTGTGGTCAGGGGGAATTTGGGAAAACAGTATGGGCATGAGTACATGCACTCCAGTCTTACAAGGACTGAGAATTACATTTTCAGATTTAAATGGAAAAATACAGCATGATTCCATTTAATGATGGTCACCAATTTTGCTCTATATTCCTAGATAATCCTGGATAACTGCAAGGAGACTTCACTTATATTGTTAAAGACTGTATTTATCATGACATGTGGCATATTCAAAAGCAAATCCCCATACCATTAGAAGGATACTTACCTTTGAATTGCTCTTACCTTACCAAGCTTCAGCAAACACACTGATATGTCAGGGTACCTAGTGGTTAATTGGATGTTTATCAGCATAGTATTTACGCAGTGGTGTTGCTTTTGTCCAAGTCACAAGTTGCACTTTTGGTTCGCTGCATTTTCACTGCTTGTATGACTACTAAAACTATATATTCAGGATAATGAGGTTTTTAGTGGTTTTGAAATGTTATTTAAATGCTGATTTCAGAAGTACTGTTTGTAACCTCTGTTAGGTCTGCAGAGAAAGCACAACTTCCAAGAGGTTTATATCAGTGTAAATCCAGGGAACTGTGTTGAAGCATTGCATTCAGAGCAAAAGTTTACCACTCATTTGACTAGATACCCACAAACCACTGACCTAGCTAAAAAGTAACCTACAGTGCAATAAACAGACAGGCACAGAAAAATAATCTGTTAAATGCAAACCCTAAGCCTATGAAAGATTCTTTCTGTTCCTTTTCTCTCGTTTCCCATCACTGCCTATGGAGTTTGAAAGAAATTTTCCACATCGAGTCTGGTTTCAACCCAACTCAAAAGTACTTCTACAAATGGAGTTTGTTCTTCAGCAAGTCTGCTCCTGCATGGGTGGGGAAGGATGGATGAACCTTGCCTTTTCTTTTTCTAAAAGCACATTTCTCTTCTTGAAGTAATCTTGAAAAACTTGACTAACAAGAATGGATAGGCGTATCTGACAGCAATATTTTTTCCCTTACTTTTTCTAAGGGTAATCCATGGACACTATAACCATCAACCACAGCTGAGCTTTGAGGTTCAGCAATGAAATCCACTTACTTTTCACCTTTCAGGAAGGAACTAAATCAATTTGTCCTGTCACTGAGCACCACTGAAAAGAGCCTGGCTCCATCCTCTTTGCACCCGCACTTCAGGCATTTGTACACATTGATGAGATACACCTTGAGCCTCCTCTTCTCCAGGCTGAGCAGCCCCACATCTCTCAGCCTTTTCTCATAGTAGAGGTGCTCTGGTTCCAAATCATCTTCTTAGCCCTTTGTTGGATTATCTCCAGTAGCTTTGTCTCAGTCTTTTATTGAGGAGCCCAGGTCTGGATGAACACCTACAAACAGCTGAGGAAAAAAAGCCATAATGAGAGACAAAATAACCTACCTTAGGTTTGTGACTTTAGGAGTCTACTGTTTAGCCTATGAAAGAGAAAGTAAATGAGAAGCTTGATCACAGTTTTTAGATACCAAGATAGTGAGTGCAACATTATTAAAGTGCTTGTCAATCATCAGACTAAAGCCTAACAGGACCCAAGAATCCAATTTGAAAGGGGACAGGAGAGAAATGAAGTGCTGTGCAATTATTTGTTAAACACTGGCAGCAATTAGCTACTGGAAAATTTACCGTGTTCTGGTTGATTCTCTGTAGCTGGTGATTAAATCAAGATCGAATTTTTGGTCTTCTTTGAAGTACTGTTTCAGTTCATATAAAAAGTCCTAGGGCCTGTGTCATGCAGTAAGTCAGACAAAATGATCACAACAGTCCCTTCTGGCTCTATAATCTATTCTTTTATATGAGATGACATTCGCTGCTGCAATGATTAGTCAATTAACATTTGCAAAATACCAGAAAATTCCTAAAATTCAGCAAAGCTGAACGCCTTGAGTTAGTCTTTGCCTCAAGCTCCAAATGAAACTCTGAACACAAAATCACTTCCATACCTGTCTCTAAAACAAGCCAAGAACAAGACAAAGCAGAATTTAGTAGCTTACATGACAATTAGGTGTGTCTAGTCTATCTCACTTTGGTGCTAACCAGCAACAGTACCCGAATGCCAAACATGGGTGCTAGAACTTCTGCACTGCTGCATATCAAGAGCAGCAGCCAGGCTTGATTATAAGAAACTAAAGCAGCTCCAAAGGAAAAGTGTTGGGGGATTCTTTATCCTAACAAACTGCTCAGAGAGCAGAGCTTTGTATTTACTCTGGAGAGGATTCCTTAAAAAAGTCCTTTGAATATAGCTGGGAGGTGGAATAAATTGACTAGTGGAGGTCAAGCCGCTGCCACAGCGATGTGTTTGGCTTCCAGAGACAGTCTGCCAGATGTACCAAACAAGAGCAACTTTTCTGAAATAGCCTTGATAATAGGTTTCCGAGGGAGATGTCCCCTTGAAAGCAAAGTGTTCTGAGGCCACTTACCAAGGTATGCCACAAAAGGACAGGAAAGCATTAGAAAAGAAAATACAGCAAATGCTAATCATCTGCGATTCAACCACTTTTCTGTAGAGCTAGAAAATGAATAACTTTTATGTAATGCTAAGCACAGGGTTATGACTCTTTGTAGACAATCCTTGAACTGAAACAATAAAGAAAGCAGCATGCTGTTTGTCATTCTATTCCAAGCCTCGTGAGAGCCAAATTGAGCCTTAGGAATGTGCGCGTCTTGTTTTCAGACATTGCTGCAATCAGGAGATGGGGGAGCTGGAAGAATTGCCCTACTGATAATGCATCTATAGCATCTTCACGCTATTTACCAACCTGTAAAAGGTGAATGGCCAGCCCTGGCCCAGAACCATAGCGCTGTGGGGAAGTTTGGATGGCCCATGCCTGAGGATAGATATACTCATGAAGAATATGCTACCTCCTAAGCCAACCACAAAATATGCAGCTTCAGAGAGCACAGGGATTTGTTTAACAGGCATAGAGCAAAATTCCTAACACAGATCTAGACTGAAGCTTTTGGAAGATTACTTAGTCCCCAAATACATTAAGGCAATAAGTGCAATGCTTCAACAAATCCAGCTCATCCCCACCTCAGCCTAGGCTGGAACCAAGTCCATTTGATGACAGGCATCATTTTATTTCATTTGCTACAGATGAATGACTCAAAAATTATATAACAGGGTGAGAAAAGTTCCCAGAATTAAAATGTAAACTAAGTTGGTTTATAAGCCAAGCAAGTAGCGGTACACTCCTCATGTCCCAAACACCCTGCTAATCAGCACACAGACAGCTGTATCCAAGCCCTTTCTCCTCACACACACCTTCAACTCCTCTTGTGCTCTTGGCACTTGGTTTACCTTCTCCATCCTAGCTACTGGTAAATTTAAAAAGGAAAGCTTGAAAAAAAAAAAAAAAATCACTAATATACCATCCTCAGTCAATGAAACAAAGTCAGGCAGTAAGGGAAACTCACTGTCAACAGAAGAGGTTCCTAGTTTGGCAGAAACTCAGCTAGCAAGCCTCCATATCAGTGCAAAAGTTTTACATGACGGGACTGATGTGAGCATGCACAGGTACGTATCATCTGAAAAAAAAAATAAAAATCAGCCATGGAACTCTGAAATCAGAATTTTTTATTTATTTTTTTTCTCCTGGAATAAGAGAGAGAGAGATAGAAGCCCAAATCAGAGAACAGTACAGCAGGGACAACCATGCAAAGCAGTACAAGCAGGCAGGAGCACATTGGCTGAGGAGCTGGGGGAGGCAGCTCAGCAGAGTGCAGGCTGGGGCTCATGCCGTTTGCAAGCAGAGCACAAGTCTACTGTGTCTGGCTGGCATGAGAAAGCTACATGCTACGCCAATGTCTGTAAGCACAATCCAGAAATACAGAGGAGACTGCCACAGTGTAGGAGAGCACCACGGGTGGCCTAAAAGTCACCACCTCTGAAGGCAGGTTGCCAGCTGAGTGAACTGGGGCTGCTTTCCCAGAGGAAGAAAAGACTTGGCAAGAGAGGAAGGCAGGGTCACAGCAGTCCTCGAGTTCATAAAGGCTGCCAAGAGAAAGGGAACAACCTGTTCTCTATGCTCACAGGAGATCAGACAAGAGGAAATAAAGTGTGCAAGGAAAATAGCAAGGTAAGTGAATGGAAAACCCTAAATGGGTCATTTTAAGACAACCCCTCCTAAGGGGCATCCCACCCTGGGTCTGGCTACAGTTTGCTTCACAACGACCACACTCAAAAAGTTCAGACAATGTAAAACAAACATAAACCTCTGTAGCAGATACAAATAGATAGTTACACATGTATATGCACATAAAGAATCAACTGATGTCTGAAAAAGGCACTGAGCCCAAACTCTCAATTGCAGCATTATCTTTGTGAAGACCAAAGGTCAAATTTACAAGGTGCAAAGGGCATTGTTTTGAACTCAATTGATTTTCAGGAAGAATTGGATGCCAAACTCTTTTTGCTTTTAAAATTTCCCATCCTTTCCACCTTTCATTGCCCTTTTGGCCTCTACTAGCGTTTTTTTCTGTGAATGCTGGAAATGTGCAGACAGTACCTAAAATAACCCAAAGTGCACACATTCCCACTTGATATAGGCAAATAAGGGTGCCCACTACGTTTGCAGAAAGCCTGTCACACAAGGGAACGGCCATGTCAAACCAGGACCTTCTCTCCATCTCTGTGTGGAGTGCTGGCTCACTTCCAGTTCAGATGGAGTAGCTGAAAGTCATTTCTCTCTGATGTTGTTTAAAAGCCTAAATGCAATGAAATACTAGTCTAAGTCCATTTCCCAGTGAGCAGAAGTGTCAAAAAGCCACCATCAGAGCTGGATGTAATTGGCAGCCCCAGCAGGGAAGCGAGGAAATAGAGAGGCGGGGAGACGCAGTACCCTGCCTCCTGTGGTACTTGTTACTAAACTTTCTGCAGCAGCGTCTCCAACTTTTGGGGCACTGAAACTCATTTGCTTCTCACACACATCGAAATCCCCACACCTCAGTATGGCAAACCAGACTCTCCACTGAAATACCCTCTCCCTTTTTCTCCCCCAGTTTTACAGCCAGTGAAGCACTGATGTTGGATGAAAAGTCACTCTACAGAAATATATTCTGGGCTGATTATCTGCAACTTTAGATGCTTGAACTCATGCTGAACTCATGACCATTCTGGCCTAAAGTCTGCCATGGCAGTATTTTAATATATTTATTGTTTTCACTATGTACCAAAGCATAAGGTTCAATAGAGCACAGACTTATAGGGTCAAACTTCATCTATTCTGCAGCCAAAACCTCACCTCCACAACTTTCACTTACTGCCACCTCAAAACCAACACAAAAGGAAACCCAAAGCCCTAGAAGGCTGGCTGCATAGCACATCCATAAAATCAAATTATTTGGCCTGGCTAGGTTTGTTCAGGATCTTCATGTGAATTTGTGGCACAGCCAACACTGAAGAGTTATGTCGAACTAGCCCAAAAGGCATAAGTATCGCTGTAGCTAGTTCTGTAGTCAAGTTGCCAGCCTAGGAAATCCAGTTTTGGATAAGTGCTGCACCACAGACTTCCTCTAGAAAGATGGACAATTCCCTCTTATTGCAAGGAAACAAGCATCTCACTTTTGTACCTTTCTTTCCAGGCTCCATTTGCAGAATACCTCAAATCCAAGCACTTCAGAGGGCAAACCTTTCTAAAAGATATTGTGTTGAGATACAACAGCAATGAGGGTGGATGATTAGGTACCACCAGCAGCTAGATAAAACAGTACTTTATTTCCTGTGGTTATCTACAACTCTCTGTGAATGTATGCTGCCCTGTAAAATGTATATCTGTGCTAAAACAAGTAGAACATGTTTCCCTCCAAGAGCTTACAGGAAGGAATAGCTTGTGTTACAGCATCCATCGTTATAAAGTTTCTGGAGCCTTCCCAGAAGAGAAGTAGTAACCAAAAAAAAAAAAAAAAAATCACAACAGGCTCATTTTCCTCACCAATCCAATTTTCCCCCAAAGATGTTCAGAAGTATACTTCTGCTGGGCTGGTAGTTGAGGCTTTTTCCTCATCCCCCTTTTCTCTTCGCTCTTTTCCCTCACCTCTTATATTTTTGTCCTCACTTTTGCCCCCTGCTCTGTGCTCGACTGTGGTCAGTGGGGTAACTAGGTCAAAGCAACAAATTTTGTGTTTCAGCCTGGGTGCAACAAGACTGGTCACTCATCTCTGAAAATGAGTCGGGAAGCTTTGGTCCGGCTGCCAAAACCATGCTGTATATGGAAAAAATGACACCACAGACCAGTAACAACAATTCACAGAGTGCAAATTACAGAGGCTCACTGACAACAATTGCACCCTGGGCTGTGACAGGCTCTCCATCCACCCAGAGCTAGGAGAGGACAAGACTTTCAGAATAAACAAAGTTACAGCTCTGCAGTTTTGTATTTGGCCAACTACAAAGCCAATCTTTCTGCATTAACATAACCCATTATGCATCTTTTCCAGGCAAAAAGAATTACCCTGTACTCACAAGGCAGTCCCTGACAAGAGGAAGGGAGTCAACTTGGTTCATGAACATGCTTTAAGGGGTTACCCAGGAAGGGTCTGGGTTGCCATTTTAAACACCCTTTTTGTTAAAGGAAACACTGAACACTTCATCAGAGAGAGGAAACAGCAGCAGGTTGCTTCATCGATGAACACTAGGCCAAAAGCAGGAATATACACTGACAGCAACAAGTCTGCACAAACAGTTGCTGGGTAGCCCATCAACAGAACTGCATCCTCATAACCTGCTCAGTAAACATGTATGTAATAAGGAGCATTTGTATAGATAATTAAAAATACACACACAAATCAAACACATGCTTTCTGTAAATTCAGTTCTGTTTCTAACCTAAATGACAACATCAACACCAAGCACCATACATTAAGTTCTGCACAGAAAAGGAGGAAATAATATAGACTACTGTCAGATTCTTCTCTTATCCCCCCGTTACTATTTGTGTTATGCTATTAGGAAATAATGTCCCTTTTTTGCCATGTAACAGACTTCTCATTTTGCGTTTCTAGTTCCTGGGGACAGGATGGTTATGCATGACAGCAGTGACTGGTGATGTGCAGTGGAGTGGTTGGTTCCAAAAATATGATTTCTCTGTTTACATCCCTGGCTTTAAAGTCCCATAGAAACTGGGAAAAAAAAAAAAAAAAATATATATATATATATATATATATATATATATATATATATTAAAAAGCCCAATGAAATCACCATGCTGAAAACTACCATGTAATCCTATTTATGCAGAAATGCTTTTTTCTTTTTTTAGACAACATTTTGCAAAATTCCTTCCCAGTTACTAACATTTTAATAACACACCTTTATTATCATGGAGTGCACTGGGAGCCAGACACAGAACTTCTCTAACTGTAGGTTAGCACAGCACAATAAGCACACTGGCAGGAATCTTTGTAGCTCTGTGTATTTTTTATTTATTTATTTTTACTGTTCCTTTCTGTCTCAGATTTTTTGGTTAACTTCAAGTTATGCGCTTCCTTTGATTACCTTCCCCCACGCACACCCTATCTTACTGATGATATTTTTTTCCAGCCAGGCTAGAGCCAGGGCCTGCTTTCCTTTGCACCTCTTAGTGACAGCACTTCCATCAAGAATACTTTCAGAGACAAGCACTTCCCTTGGCAGCAACCAAACAAAGCACAATGCCTTTCAGGCAGAGCCCTGCCTCAGAAATAAATAAATAAAGGAGCTTGCCTCATATTTTATCCAGCATCTTCTGAGGCTCATCAGAGGAAATTAAAAAAGAAATTGGCTTCTCGAGAGGATAGATCAGACACCTTAAGGAACAGCTGCAATTTGTGTTTCTGAGAAATGAAAATTGAAAAGCAGGCTAAAGTGGATATTGGGTGATTTATAAACCGCCTTTCTCCATTCTTTCTGAGTGTCAGTACATTTTGTAGATCATCAATAGCACCATCTTTAACATATAATTTTCCAAAAAGAAAAAAAAATAAGCAGGCAACTCCACGTCCCGTTCCCTCCTGACCTCGCACAAGGGTGTTTAAAGGACCTCTCAGTCTCTGTCTGCATTGCAAGAGGCATGGCTCCTGCAAGCCTGTAGCTCTGCTAGTGCATCTGGCACCAGCTACGGTAGCTGTTAGCACTGATCGTGCCAAACTCTGGCAAGCGAGCTTGCACAAATGCACCAGGCTTGTTCTTGAGCAAAAGTATTGAATGCTACTACTTGACATTTTGTTGTTTTAGTCATCTAAGCCCTTGGAAACCACATCAAAATCTATAAAGCCATTCAGCTCTTAATCGTAGCAGATATGAATCACTGTGTCAGTTAACACGAGGTGCATAAATCTCTGGCAACGTGGATTTATGACACCGGGACGTAACTCACCAGTATCAGCTCTTTGATTTGATTAGAAACATGGGATTTGAGGGAACGGACTTACATAGCTGGCTGCAACCAGAGTTGTGACCTTAACAAAAAAGTCGGGGACTGAGGCTGCCAAGCTCTCAGCATGCTTAAGTAACAGTTTCACGTTCACCGTGCTCGGATTAATTGCTGCTTTAATCTGCGGCAGCCGACACACATGCGCAGCCGTGCACGCTAATGGGGAGGATGGCAGCCGAGGCTCTATCAAGCCTCATTATATCCCGCGCGCTTAATTGTCTTCGTCACTGGAAACCATCATTTTATTTAACGCTTTAAATAAGGCAGAAATGCCATAATCACATTTAAATATTAAAGACGTTTATAAGCAAACAGGAAGGGTTTTAAGAACACACAGAGCGCTGCTGCCTGGGTTGGGCTGACTGTTGCAGGTGGGTGATTTTTCTCCTCATCTCCTGCATCTGTAACCAAAGCAGCAGCAGACTCCGTGATAAAAAGTTTTTTGATTCATTCTGCTTAGCCTGCTGACACTCACATGCTGGGTCAAGTGCACTGTAGCTGACTGTAATTGCAGATATTAATGAAGCTTTCAAAGGGATTCAGAAATGACTCCGAATGTCCACACTGGCTAGAAACTCATTTTGTTCTCGCATAAACATGCCAGACCATCCAAAAAATAATTCAACTACTTGGGTCAAAAACACACGGATAACACTTGATTTGTTTTATGGCTTATATCCCTGCCAGGCACCTCTCCTTGGCTTGTGCTCTCATTCTCCCACTCCCATTTGGCAGGGGAGCATCAGAGAGCTACACCTACATGCTGGTGCTGCCACTCTTCCTATGACAAAACTCTGTCTGCAGAAGCAGGTTACATCTTGCAATGGTGGGGGGAGAATGACTAGTCTCCACTGAAGCCTTGAAAGTGGGACTGTAGGTCCCAACCTTGGAGACAATGTCTCATCTATATTTATTTATTTATTTTTCTCCAATGTGATAGTCTTCTTGAGTGGGTAGGATTTGCCCAAGAGAGACCTGCAGTGTGTTAAGGCATGGGTGCCCTTACCTTCCCATTCTGCTCCTACCTGTGTCTTTGCTGACTCTTCTGTTTTTGTCCCCTTTCCAGATGCTCCCAGAGGGAGAAAACAGGCATAACCAACACAAACACATAACAAAGGCCCTTGCCTTGAAGGGCAGCTGTGGATGTGCAACATTTGGGACACTGAGTTGGATCCTTCCATCATCAACCCACAGCCAGTGGGGACATTCCTGCTCATCCCTTCACAATCGTGTACCAGAAGACGAGCTTTTCCCTACCTTCTCAAGCCTCCAGATACTTCATAAATTGAAAGGCATTAGCAGAGAAGGCCACCAGAGTCCCTGGGAGCTGGGGCAAACCAGGCTGGGCTCTTGCCAAC
The DNA here is from genome assembly GCF_009819795.1 of Aythya fuligula. Taxonomy (NCBI): domain Eukaryota; kingdom Metazoa; phylum Chordata; class Aves; order Anseriformes; family Anatidae; genus Aythya; species Aythya fuligula. The sequence continues at coordinate 90,588,492 of NC_045559.1, read as the reverse complement.
CAGTGATACCCCAGTCTGAGACACCAGGAAGGCAGCCCCTCTCCTCCCTCCTGCTGCTGGGCACACTTTGAGGCTTCCAGCCTTTACCAGTCCGTCAGCCCAGCAGATATTTAAAGAGCCTATCAGTTTCTTATGAATAACAGCAATTACATTATAGCGGTTAAAAGACAAGTGAGATTGGGAAAGAATTGCAGCCATGGCTGGAGAGCAGCTTAGCACCACTCTGTGCTAGGAAAGCATGATTATATGCGCAAACCCTTCTGCCCAGGACCTGAGGTACATTTCCCAATGGTAGATGGCACAGACAGCAGCTCAGCCAGCCAGCCACCTGTCTATAAGCCAAATGGCCACAGAGCCAAACTTCAGCTGGTGCACCCTTTCTCTTGGCAATACCCATTGCCTCAGGCTTCCTGAGGTGCTCATATACATGTAAATATATACATGTATGTATATAATACCTGCTTCACTTTGGGCCATTTCAGAGCTTAAGGCAGAGCAAGTTGACATTTGGTCTCAAGCACATCATGCAGGCAATACCTCTCTCATTGCCACAGAAAAATGCTGCTTTCCAAAAAAAAAAAAAAAACAAAAGAGTTCAGATAACCAGCAGAAAACTGCACTTTTCTGCCTATATAGGTGCATCTAAAGTAGGGCTATATGTCAGCACGAAAGCTTTATTAAAATAGCTCATCTAAACAACATTATTTTACTATCAGCAACTCCAAATGTAGGTCTGAGCCACTGGGAGAGAAACATAATCTTAAATACGCTCTGAAGAGGTGCTGCTTTAAAAACATGCTTGGAGAAGGGAAACTGAGGCATAGAGCAACTGAAAGACTTCCCCAAGGTCAGTCAACACATTTATGCAAAACTTGACCCCACCTGCATTTTAGTCCATGGCACAGATGCCACTGTAGCAATTTAATAAGCTACAAGCCCCATCTGCTCATTATTGTCTCAACTGGAGACTGCTGTACCCAAAGCTGAGCTACATTAATTGATTATATGAATGCTCCTGGTTTGCCCCAATACAAAGGCAGTCAATTTAATTTAAATCCTTGTTGGAGGAGATTTCAATTTGCTGGCTGACTTTACGCTGAGGCAGACAAGGAGCACTCGTATAGGTTTCATAACCCACTCCTGCTATGTCTGACAGAGCACATCTGTCCACCTCCTACCTCTCTGGCAATTTTTAAATCAAAGAAGATAAAATGGGAAAGGAGCAAAAAAATGAGAGTTTTCTTCTAGTGCTACCCAGAGCTCTGAACTTAACAGAGTTTAGGCTAGCAGAATTTCCCAAATTTAATAGCATATCTTAGTTCTATTTTTTCTTTCCTGTTTTGAGATTTCTCTAATTTGCTTTCCAGCATAGTGTATTTTAACGTCCTTTCCATATTTTAATCTGGTGAAAGCAAACAGAACACACTTGGAATTTTTATTATAACCACCAACACTAGACAGCAGTGTCAGGGTCACAGAAACTACAGCGAACAAAAAGCTTTTAAAAAATGTCCTTTAAAAAGCTCCCTAAATGTTCCACCAGTATTTCTGACATTTTAAGTCATGAAAACTTTTCTAGTGATAATGACAAGCTGCTAAATTTTATTCTCTTCCCTATTTCTTTCATTTTCATTAGTGGCTGGATTTTGATTTCATTATGCCTGACGAAGACCAGCTGCCACCATAAATAAAGTAAGTGCCTCATCATCAGAGCAGCCACAGGTAAAAGCACTATGTATGTAAAGCAACTACAACATCTACTGCTTTTCTGTAAACTTCATGACAAAGCCATTCACCTACACGCTTCTGGTGTAAAAAAAAATATCCTGCCTGTGAGCTTTGCTCCCAGTAGAAAACCCGCACCCATTGAACCATCCACATACGCTTAAAAAAATGTTCCCCCCTTCTGTCCATAAAAACAAGTAAAAACAAGATCCCTTTTTTGCACATTGGCCCTGCTCAATAAAGCAAGAGTATTTCTGCAGGTTTTTGTTTTTTGTTTTTTGTTTTTAAAAAAAAAAAAAAAAACAAAACAAAAAAAACAGCATTGTTAGCTCTTTACCTTAGCAGCTATGGTCCTGCTACCCTAGCAGTCCTGCTTTGTTTACAGTGGGGTTGTTTTTCGCTTCTCCTTGGGAAAATCAGAAAAAGAAAAAAAAAAAAATAGAAATTCAATCTCCCAAACAAACAACAAAAAAAAGCATGAGTACTTATATGGAAGATGTTTTGTTCAACTACGGTGACATTACCAATTGCAACAGTAAATAAAGTAAGCGATGTTCACAGGCAGCTGAACAAGGCGGTGTGAAGGTACCCAAATTACTGCAAACAGCCCATTTCTCTTTCCCTTCCACCTTCTACCCCATCACTTGACCGTAATGGCACTTTCGCTGTTCATCACTCTCTTTCCCCATCAATTTTCATTGCCCTCCACAGCTTCTTTATCACTTTTGTTGTCAAGCCTACAACTACCTTTAGATCAGATGTTTGCCATAAATCTCAGCAATAGATATCTAACCCACAAAGAATATAAATAAATACTCTGGTTTTAAGAGGCACTAGGCAATAATGTCTTTCATATCCACAGATATAGCTAACATCTTCACATCTCTATTGGAAACCTGACATTGCACGAATGCCCTTACTCTGGCTTTTGTCTGTCCCCTCTGTTTGTCCATCCCCTCTGCGCTATGGTCCAGGAGCAAGCAGGATCTGGCACAGTGGATAAGCAGAATGCAAGGTTTGACATGCAGCAGGCACCAGCAAAAAAAAACTTTTTCAGCTGTTCCCTCTTCACAAACACTAAAGGCTGTTTTACTATGAAATGCCATTTAAAACAAAAAGGTTGATTTTGACTCTAAGCTTTGCTAAAAGACATCAAATGCTCCTGGGGTTAGTGCTCATGATCAGAACTATTATGAAATATAATAAATGCTGCCCCAGGCCCAGCACAGCCTCTGGCCCTCAAGGATATGGACACAGGGCTGCAGGCAGGCATTCAGACCAGATTTTTTAGTAGGAATTGGGGGGTGGCAAGCCCCTGTCTGCCAGAGGGAGGGCACAAGTCTCTACTTTCTGCTCCTGAATCAGGCAGCCACTACCTCCTGCTTTAATATTGGCAACACCATCACTGGTGGTGGATGGTGAGGTCGCTGGGTTGCAGCATCGCTGAAGGAACTGGGATGATAAAAAGGGAAGAATGTCTGCATTTACATGAGTCTTCGTAATCAGCAGGGCCAACAGAGGTGATGCAGGGAAATAGAAGTAGGCTGTTTGGACACTAACTAGAAGAAAAGCAATGCTTTTAAACACTAAGTAAGCATGGCTTTTCTTGGAAAAGGATATGAGGAACAGACTGCGGCAGGACTAGAAAAGGGAGAGCTTGAAACAGACTCAAGCCTCAGAGAGGCAAAGAGGTCACTGCTGACAGTGGAAAGGCTTCACAGAGAAGCAAGGAAAATGGAGAGCATCTCAACAGACCAAGGTGACTGAACACGGTTTGTTTATTCCAGAAAAGGGCCAACACATGAGGCTTGACAGACCAGGTCTGCAACAATGCCCTTTGTCCCCACACACCCTCCCCTGTGGCCTTATGGAAAGGACACCACCTGGGGAGCTGTGCCTAAGCTTCAGTTTTGCCCACTCACCCTTTCCCCTTCCACCACTTGCTTTCACTCGTTAGAGCAGGATGTCCATGAGACAGAGGAGATGACTTCACACTGTCAGGCATGTGCATGATTTCTCCTCTTTCTGTCACACAGGCACTACTAAGAGGCATTTCCAGTCGTTTCTTAAATCTATGTCCAACTGGTGCCCATCGCTCAAAGCTCTGGGTCTGCAGAAGACAGACAACAGTGCTGTTCTCTGTTCTGTCTGCATGATTTGGTTAAAACAAAATAATAAATATGGTATCTGATGGAGGAAAATGTTCCATGATCCCTATCTGTGGGTGTATCAGAGCACTGGCTAGAGGCAATAACTTTCTGAAGACCACCTGGCATTAAACACCAGACTGAAGACCTTGACGTGGATGTGGTAACAAGTTTATGTTTGCTCCATGGAGCCAGTGGCATGCAGGATTTGGGGATTCTGCCCTCTTTCCTGTTCTGCTTTCACTTCCTGGTGTCTCTTGAGAAGGACAGTTTATTCATCAGTAGCTCATTTGCTTTTATTTTGGAGTTGAAGACTACTTTTCTGCCTCAGACAGATGCAGTGGCTATGAAGTTTCTGGGTGAAAAGTGGTGCAGAAGTAATAAATTGCCCTTACTATATTCACAGTCTCTCTAGGAACACTTATCTGCAGTCTCCCAGCCTAATTTTGTCTTTTGATATATACAATTGATTTTGAACTGTCCAACCTGAAACAACCTAAAGGGAGCTGGTTCTCAGGAAGGCGTTTCCCCACCCTCCCTCTGCTGAAACCAAAGGTGTTGGACTAAATCAGCCACAAGCACTTAGCACTGCCAAAGAGTAACAGCACAGTCCCACAGCCACAGCTCCAAGTTGCTTGGAAAGCTTAAATCCCTTCCTCCTCACCAAATTCATGTCTTTCAGGCACGTCCCCAGCCTCCACTGCCTCCAGCTGCGGGAGCTTTGCAGCAGGAAGCGAGGAGCCCCCATGCAGGACAGCCAAACTTCCCTCAACACTGGCTGCTTTTTGCTAGGGTGTAAGTAATGCACCCTGGCTTGGAGAAGAGCAGCTGCTTCACTGAAACCCAAAGGGGCACAGTCTTCCCTTCCGGGTGACAGTCCTACTTTCCCTTTCCCCTCTTTCCAGGTCAAAGCCAAAGCAAAGAGCCAGATTTGGAGACTGCCAAGGCATCCATCCGTGGAAGTACAGGCTTAGTATCTTTCCTGCTTGCTCTGCCTCATCCCTGCTTTAACCTGAACACACAGGTGAAAGCCTGCAGCCTCTGCGACAGAGGCTGGGCAGGGAGCCGTAGGGCTTACCCAGAAGTTGCCGGCTTTTAAATGGGGAAGGGGAGGGAACGAAAAAATAAAAATAAAAGATATAAAAAAAAAAAATGATGAAAGGAGAAGAATGGAAAAAGAAAAGCAGCAGGAAAAGGGGGAAAAGCAACTGGGGATAAGCTGCAGAGACCGAGGGAGAGGAGCAGCTGCTCGTGTACGCCGGGACTGCACTGTCACCCAGCGGCGCTCCGCCGAACGCCAGCCCCGGCGCGCACAGGTTGTGCTGCCACCGCGCCCACGGTCACTGCCAGCTGGAGGGGATCGTGTATATGCAGGTACACATACACGTCTGTACACACACTCAGCCTTATTCCATATAGCCCTCAGGCACGCTCGTGCAAGCCCCGAGGTGGGAAGTTTCAGAGGGGAAGGACGCACGTGTTCACTTCTTGCTGTTGCACCGGACTCCGTAGCACAATGTTTTCACCAGAGCTGAATGAATCCTCACTGGTGCAAAATGCAGCACCTGTAGGTGTATCTGCTAAATGATTTTTTTCCAGGCTCATGTACCTGTTTTTCAAGAGGCTGGGAATAAATCTGTCTTTTTGCAAGATAAGAAACATTTCACTTTTCATTTGAAACAGACGAAGTTAAATAGTTGTTCACAACAAGGGCGATGTTTCAGTCAGAGCCCCAGTAATAGACATTCCATGCTGAATAATCTTATGTAGCAATGACAATATAATCAATTGATGGATGAGTTAAAATCTTTCAGGACTCACTCAAAACACACTGTGTACTAGTGTGTGTCCATTTACCAGAGAGGCTGCAGCCATCAGTAACGGGAGGAACAGGGATAGATTTAGGCTTCTGAAACCATGAAAGATACTCTGAATACTTTGAATGTATCAAGCTTTTCTTTGCTCTCCTACTGTGCTTAATCTTTCACATCCAATCCTGTATGGCCATTTGCCTTACAGAAATGTTTTGTGACATTGAGAAATAAGGAGGAAACAGCAATATGGGAATTAGATTATGCCCATAGCCATATCTGGAACTGGCTATTTTATGAAACCAGAACAGATGATGCAATTTCCTCCTCTTCCTGCTATCATTTTTCCAACTGATCTTAAGATACTCTTTTGCCTCACCTGAAACCTACCCAGGAGTGGAAGTGAAAGGGCTACACTAACACAGAGACCATCTATTCTGGCTAGAAACAGAACTCATTCATTCTAGCAGTACTCTGATACATTTGGCATGCTTGTAAATTTGGAAATTAGACAATACAAGTTGTGAACCTCATTTTTCCCACACCAAATTAAACATCTGAGTTTTACCCAACAGTGCCCACAACAGTGCTGCAGTTGGCTAGATAACCGCCTCTTCTTAATGAGCTGCAGCTCTGCATGTCTTGTTATTTGTATGGGTTTGTGCTGTAGATACAAGGATTATCGAGGATTTAGGATTTAAATCTCATGTGAGAGATGAATAACATACCACTTTATGTTTTCCACCAGTGGGAACGTTAACCCAAGTACCATGCATTGTGGTGCCCTGTGAACTCTCATCATCAGAGAGGGCTGGAGAAGAAGTGGATTTTACCGACTGATGCCAAAATCACTGTATCTAGACCTGGTGAAGAAAGGACTGAGATGAATTCCAGGGATTATGAGGCTACAATGAACAGCTTCTGTCACTGCATGCTGAGGGAGGAGTACAAATGCTCCCAGAGGCAGTAGGAAACCTTGCGTGTCCTGTGCAAGCAACACCTCCCATGTTTCCTCCCCTCAGACATTGGGGCAGCAGCAAGCAAAACTCTTTCTTCTGCTTCTGTTGACTTCATCCAGCTTGAAAGTTAGCTGCAGCACCCCCACAAAGCTATGGCTAAGATGGCAATACAAGAAGAGAGGCGATTTCTCAAGCTGGTTGAAATTTCAGCCACCGTCATTCTCCCACACACTTGAACTCCCTTCTCCACCTCTTTTTTTTTTCCTCGTTCCTCTCTCAAGCGCGGTGACAAGCAAGCTCTTTGTTTTTAGGACTTCAATTACTCCCTCACAGCACTTGAACTGCTAAGCCCTCCCACAAAATCAGGATAATGAATAATGTTCATCGTCTGCTTCGGTGTATGTTTCCCCCCCCCCCTCGGGCTTACAACACGACTGGAGAGGCACAAGCACTGACAGCTGAACAAATCCCACACTGCCTCAGAGGACGAGCACAGCAGCATACCCTGGCAGCCTTCTCAAATGCTGCAGTCTGCTTTTCCATGCCCGGGGGTCTTTCTCTTTCTGGAGGACCCACCCCCACTTCTGAAGCAAGGCAGCAAAGGAGCCCTGAGGTGCAGGGATGCCCAACATAGCAAAAGGAGATGCTGCCCTCTTTGGTCCTCCCCAGAAGTCTCAATTCACATGTCATCCTCATTGACAGCCATTTCCAGATACAGTAACCACAGCACGGAAAGGGGAAAGTCATACGTTTCCAATATAGACTGCCTTTAGCAACGTAAGCAAAATCAACAGCCAGATAGCTCTAAGTTAGCTCTGCTGCTTTTGCTTGCCTAGGTCTGAACTGGCCTGTTTCCTATTAAAATTGAGAAGCACACCAAGCTATAGGTAATATTGCATATACTACAGTATATATCAGTGTTATTTCCATTAAAAAAAAAAAATCTCTTTTTCTAGCAGAAGCCCCTGCAATCACTGACTCTTTCGGCCAGCCTGACCCTAGCACCAGGAACCACATTTACCTGCAGCCCGGGAGGCATCACTCACTCAGCCATCAATACACCCACAGGCCAGTCTCATAATGGTTGACATAGCTGCTCAATTAATCGCCGTCTAGTTCCTGCCAAATTGCCTGCAACCATTCTTCCTTCAGCTCGGAAGGAGGAATAGAGCCCTTAACGTGCTCTGAGGCCACATTAGGCCTGCACAGATTCCATTACCTGTGGCCCTGTCTGCCCAACAGATGAGGGCACATAGCGGCTGTTTGCCTCCGTCAGCTGTCCTCCTCCACCGAGGCCTAGAGCCACCAGATGCGGGACACGCTGGAGCCCTGCTGGGAAATGTGGGGCAGTCAGAGGGGGGGCAGGATGATCAGAGACACTAGAGACCCTGAGCTCACTGGGGCAGATGGGAATCCCTGCGGGACACAAAGGTGGGGTTGCCTTGAGGAACCACCAGTCGGGGAAGGGCAGCTGGGGCTAGAAGCAGCACCCTCTCCTTGTGACCAGAACAGAGGGGAAACAAGCTCATGTATGCCAGAAACCCAAAAGTGTCTCCTTAACCAGGCAAGAAACTATGTGATCTGGCATTACTGTGTAGTAAGAAAACCTTTTGCCAAAGCAAAAGCTCACAAGGTAAGGAAGAAACTCCAAAGTGCATAAAATGTGAGGGGCATTGGTTGAAAAGTGTCAAAACAACAATGACCATCATCATGGGTTACTGAAGATTTTAGGTAGGAAGCTGTTCTATTATACATTTCATTTTCTCTATTAACTTGCCTTGCACTGAAGGACCAAGCACAGTAAAACATTCTATGAAGTCACGAGCTTTACAAAATTTTTGTTTAGAGCACATTTAGAAACATTTAGAGCAATGACATTTTTCATAGAACATTTCAGTTTTATGTTTGGAATGGCTTTCAACTTTGAACTGATACTTCCCTTTTAAAATGAAAAAGTTCAACACTGAAAAGAAATCTTTTGATATTTTTACAATAAAATGTTACAAATGAGACATTTTTTCACATTACCAATTTGCTGAAAAAAATATTTTTAACAGGTCATTCCATTTTTTTTTTTTAAATATTGACACTTTAAACAGGTTTCATAGTTATTTCTTTTCAATTTATATGAGAAGTACATATTTTGTGACTTTTTTTGTTGGATGCACAACTTGCTGCAGATTCCAGTCATCCAATTACTCATCATTTTTAATTAATTGCTTTACCACTCCTGGCTGTAAAAATGCTGCATTCTAATTGAATGCCAGTAAAACAAAAAAAAAAAAAAAACAAAAAAAAAAAACAAAAACAAAAAAAAAAAAAAAAAGAGCTTCGAGTTGAGAGCCCCACCTACTTCTATGTGACTTCTTGGTAGGTTTGAGAAGCTACGAAGAGATGATCAATTCTCTTCTAAAATTTATTTCATTCTTCTACATTTAGCAAGAATAACAGAACACTGTATTGTCACGCCATTCCAAAATGCTCTTTTTACTCCTTTTCAGATACAAAATTATCTCCATTGTTTCAATTTCAGATACACCAACTGCCATCTTGCTGTACCGCCTACAGCAATTTCCACAGGTGAGCTCCATAGAGGGGGGAAAAAAAAAAAAAAGAATTCAAAATGGGATGCGGGTGGTATAGAATACATTAAATTCAGTATAAAAGCATAAAATGCAAAACAGTTCTAATTTCAGTAATTATTGTAAGTAACGGAATAAAGTTCTCTATTTTTTGTTAATCTAAATGCTACTTTAGTGTATTATTTTTAGAGCTATTTCTAGTACAACCCACCAACATGAACACGGGGATCACCAGGCTGATCCATCTATGTACAGCACCTTCTAGCTGACAGTGACAGGCACTAGGTGCCTGCTATTAATCCTCAAGAAGATGGCAAATGAAGAAAGAAAGAATCATTCAAGAAACACATTCCTGCTGCAGTGGGGCTTGAATGGAGCCAGATGGCTTTGGGGTGTCAAGTGTTGTCCTCTGCACCCCCCAGGATCCTAACCTTTCAAGTAGAAAGAAGGAGCAAGGGCAGCAAGGCAAAGGACCCATGATGCTGTCTGCTTGAGCATCCTAAAAGCCTGTGTCAATAGATCAGAGTGGCAAGAAATCAACTTTACTACTCCAAAAGACTGGGTCTCGTGGCTATTTACAGTAACTTAGAAAGTCAGCGCAGCATTCAATTATTTCCCTGCTTCTTCAGAAAGTTAAAGAGGTAAGACAGAAGGTGAGAAACACATAAAGATAACACATTAAAGAGATCTGCACAATCTGCTGGGAGCAAAGCATCACTATATGGCCCCATTCACAGCAGCATTATCCGTCTTTCCCTCCCAGCTCACCCACTGACTTGAAGTAATTTCAGTTTTAATGAATGCTTAAATTCAAATATCATCGCAGAACTACCCAAGACTCTGCATACAAATATTTGGTTTATGTCTTCTGTGCAAGGTGGCATCCTTTGCAGCCTTACTGGAAAGCAGCCCAGCCAGAACCTCAGTGGTTATCAGCAGAGCCTGCATTGCCCTGTTTCAGACACGTGCACAATGCATGGCAGCATCACATACAGCTTAGTACCTCAGGTTAGTTGAGCCCTGCTGGAGATGCAGCTTCAGAGACAACTGCTCCTTTTCTTGCCTGGGGTGGGTGAGGTGTCCAGCAAGCACCACATACCAACTGGCAACCAGCAAATATTTTCATTTTCAGTGTCCCCATTTGCTTTTCTCTTACCAGAGCAAAAATAGCCTCCAGTCCTTCTTTTTTTTCCCCTTGCATTTGCTACTTTACCCCTCTCTCCCAGCCAACCTTAATAATCTCCACTAAAAAATTACACAGCCTGAAGCCCAGAGTTTTTCTGTGCCTTTGAATGTTTCCCCACCCCGCAGAAACCTGGGGCATACGCTGCTGAAAACCAGCCCAGCTCAGCACAGAGCAGAGGCATAACTCACGCTGCTCAAAGACAAGGAGAAAGAGCGCAGGAATTACATTGATGGATTCACTCTCTAATTGTTCATTAAGATAATGAGAACAAGCGATCAGAATAATTTCTGAAAGAAACATATTTGAAGGAAGGGCCCCAGAGAGGAGGCCTGAAAGCAAGAAATGGGGGGGATTAGGGAGAGAGGCAGTGCAGGAGACAGGGAAGAGATGAGCCACCTCCTGCCAAGTGCATATGGGACAGCAGCCTCCAAGGGAGCTGTTTCTCACCATTTTTTGTGTGAGGTCCATCCGCTGGGGTCAGGAATGGTTGAATGCACATGAGACCTCAGCCACGCATGGGCACGGGGAGAAAGGAGCAAGAGGGAAGGGGACATGGGCGTCCTCTGAGTGGGGACAGCTGTGGCAGGGCAGCCAGGGAAGGAGAGGCACAGGGGGGATACCAATAACATGTCTGTCCTCCTCACCACAGCTGTCTTGCTCAACATAAGCCACGCTGCTCAGTAGAGCTCTGCTCTTGCAAAGTCTGTTTGCCACTGTGCCAGTGCCATGACTCTCCAGCCAAGACCCCGGGTGAAAGTGCAGGTTATGGGCTGCTCACACATGCAAGAAGTGAAGAGGCAGCTGCCTCATCCTCCTCGGTACCACTGTTACCTGCAGAGCACAAGCAAGCTCGCACCTCCTCCCGAGGGCAGGCAAGGACTTCAAGCTTCACACCTTCCTCATCTATCCCAAGAGCAAAACACGCTGAAGGGGTTGATGCTTTGGCTACAGCACAGCAATGTGGCTCTTTGAAACTATTCTGACATGAAGTCAATCTTAAGACTTTACAACACACTTGAATTCTCCTGGAAATTAGCTCCTGAAGAAAGCTCTGGGATGTTCATGTAAAGTTGCCAGTAAAGGTAACTGGTAGAAAGAGAGCTGGGGGTGGAAAGACAGAAGGGCCTGGGGTGACTAAATGGAGGGGGAAAAAAAAAATTAAAAAGCACATCAAGAGGATAGTGTGCAAGTTGCTGAGAACAGAAGGAAGAAGTGAAAGGAGAGGTGAGAGGAGCAGAAAAGAGCAAAGTCAAGGAAAGCCTCAGAGCAAGTCAGAAGTAACATACACCAAGCAACAAATACATATTGTAACTAATAGTAAAAAAACAGGGACAAGAAAATGAACAAAAGGCACGATTTAAAGGTGAGGGAAGGAAAAATACCAGAGAGGCAAGTGAGGCAAATGTGAGCCAAAACACATAAAATGAGAGACAGGGGAAATGGTAGCATAGCAGATGATTGGAATGGCAGGACCTTAAATGAAATGGGATGAGCCCATTTCACCATTAAGTCACATATAAATGGTGCAGAGCTCCCCCTTGGGAGCTGCTGTTTCACCTGAAAGCACTGGTGAGCTGGGTAAACCTGGGAGAGAGATGCTTTCACCCTGGGCACAGCCCGACGGTGTGCAGGCACGACACAGGTACCACTGCAGTGCCACACTTGAGCTGTCTTTTTGCCTCAGCCACATGAACCTGCTGCTGTTTCTGAATGAGCTGCTACAGGAGCTAGTAAAGCAAAGGGCAAAACTGTTTTGTCTCTTGCCCGAAATGCTTTTCTTTTTTTTTTTTTTTTAATGCTGAAGCTACAAGCTCTGTTCTTACTGATGACCTACATTTCCCCAGTAAAGCTGGATTATTATCAGTGCCTATGTGACAGCCATTTTGGAGGTAATCTTACCACATGTTGAGGGTCATTATGTTTGCATTATGGCAGGTCTGAAACATTTCCCTGGCTCTTTATCCACCTTTCTGAGGGAAAAGAGCAGAAAACACCTGTAGAATTTTCTAACAAAACCACTTGCTGTCAACAGTCTTATAGTTTTTCAAGGATCTTCACAGAGAAATTCACCTACAGTATATTTCAACATTTATCTGCTAGTCCTCAGCTCTCCTCTTTCACCAGCTGGAAAAAAACATCCAAGACTGGCAGGAGAAGTTTCTTTACCAAAACCCACCAGCAGAGGAGGAGATATCTTCCTTTTTCCTTCTGATCATTTGGTAGTTTTAATGTCCAAATGGAGACATGACACTATCCCATCCCTGACATTCTGGATACATCAAGGAGAAGCCACCTCTGCTTCCCCTTTGGTCAGCAAGGGGCACATCTGCATAGCCCCTCACGTGAAGACCAATTGGAAGTTGCATCTGTGAGGGAAGAGAATCATTGTTTTCATGTCCTGATCAAAAAAAAAAAAAAGAAAAAGAAAAAAAGATTTCTCGGTGCCCAACCAAGAAATCCTTTCAGAAATAAGTATGTTTCACACCACAAAAGAAAGGACTGAGAGGAGGGAATGGTCACCCATGAAAGAGATGCACTGGCAAGCTGGAGATGCCAGAAGGTAGATGGGTGGTTTGAAAGACCTGAAGAAATTATTAAAAGGGAAGAGAGGCACACACACCTGGTGGAGAAAGTTACAGAGCAAAGGCTGTCAGATGCCAAGAACATCCACATCTAAAGCTATGATTAATTGCAAGAGTAATGGATTATTTGCCCATCCAGAATGCCTGATACTGCAGAAGAAGTGAAGTGTTGTGTAGAAATGCCATTAATCTCCCTTGATGGGTACATTATTTCCACTGAATTCTACCTGACATTTCAAGTTACTTTCAATATATTTTATTGTGTATTTTTTCACACTTCCAGTGCTCTATTGCCAAAGATTCTGAATCATCGGAATTAATCAGCAGCCTGGAATGGAGCCAGATACAACAAATAAGGAACCAGGTGCTTTTGATATTCTCCCAATTCTAGATGGATGTATAACTCACATTTATTGGTATCAGAAGATCTGGGGCTGCGCAGAGAAGTAAAAAAGAAAAAAAAAAAAAAAAAAAGAAATGAAAAAAACTTGTGCATTGTTTCAAGAAACTGATAGGCACTGTCAATGAGCAACTGGCTACTATTTCTGCTCTGAAATGCTTGACTCATTTGGAGAGTAGCAGAGAGCTACTAGAGAGCCCAAGATGGACTTCTCTCTTTCTGGGTAAATCACCAGGAACTTCATCAAATGCAATGGCATTACATCAGTGTAACTGAGGGAGATCTCTGAAATATTTGGGCTCTATAAGAAAACCCACCCTGAAGGCCTGACTGCAAATTCAAAGTTTATTCCTTTAACTTAAAAAAAAGAAATACACTTGCTTAATTACCCCAAAGGACAGCCTGAACTGGTGAAGAAAACCTTCCATGTAACACAAAATAAATGAGAATCCTTAACCCTGTTGCCTATCACAGGGCATTGTTGCTTAGTGCAGCAGACACCAGCTGCTTAGAGGTCTCCCTGTGAGGTGATGCTCGTCCCTCACCAGTGCCGATAAACACAACAAGGGGAAACTAACACTGGTGGGAAAGACAGAAACCCCAAAGCAAAAGCACAGCAATTCCCACCAACCACGTAGCAGCCACAGAAGTCTTAGCTGAACAAGAAGCAACTTTCTGTAGAGCCAGTTATAATTTCCTCCTCCCCTTTCTCCCAGCAAATGAACATTTCTTGCTAAGTCTGTGGTGGCAGCAGCTGAGCTGGCCTGGAGTTTGAGCCGTGCCTCCCCCCCACGCAGGCACCAGGGGGGCTCTTTGTCTGCATACCTCCACATCAAACCAAAATTAAAAATTCTGTTAAGAGAGGAAATCTCCTGCCAACCAACATCCCTCAGCTCAGAGAAAGCTGCAACAACAAACGCTGTGACAGGAATTTCACGCTGAGTGCCAGCACCATGAGGACACTATCATTTTCCATGCTATTTTGAAGTCATGCAAAGATGCCAGCATCTGGGGGACTTCAAGGACCCATTACTGCAAAGCTCTTTGACAAATAAATAAAACATGAAAGTGGTTCCCTTTGCAAGGGGAGCAGTGAAGAAGAAGGATAAGGGGATGGCTAGGAGCAGGAATACCATTTCTGTTATGGATTTTGTATGTTTAAAAACCTGCCTCTGAAGGCAGTTCAGTAATTAGCAGCAGCTTACATTTACAGGGGTATTTTTGCACAGCTCCATTGCACTGGCTAATTGATGGGCTTTCTTCTCTGCCAGTGGGGAAATCTGAAACAGGCTTTCTTGCTGATGTACCTCAATACCCTGGCTACTACTTAAGAGCCCTCTCCATTCACATGCACACACCGTTGCATATATATATACACTTACACAGCAAGCATATTTACAAATATAGCAAATATTTGGCAACTTAAAATCTGATAGAGGAGCCTTTGTTTTCTTACAACATTTAGTCTAAATGTACTAGCTAGGAAGCAGAACTGAATAAAACACTTTGCTGTAAAAGTAATTGAAACCGTGACCCTATAAAGTTACTCCAGAAGATGCACTTTCTTCCCGTAATCCTATTATCTACCCTACCTGTTGCAGGGTTGGAAAAATTAAAAGATCGTGAGACCTTGCTGTCTATGCTATATTTACCACTATGAAACCACTTAAACACGGCATTTCTGAAGGTGACTGCTCCTGAAACCAGAATTGAAAAGCAGGAATCCTGCTATTTATTAGCTGTTCCTCATCTTGAAAACTTTTCACACTGACTTCTAAGAAAGAACAGACAATGGACTGCTGCTCTTTGTTTCAAAAGGGAAGCCAGGAGGAGTCAATACAATTATTTTTGGCTTCTGCACACATAGAAGGCTGCCAGATAAGAACACAGTTGTTTGTGTTCTTTCAAAAAAAATCTTTAAAAAAACTGCTCTGAAGAATTTATCAGAATGCACAATCTTTATCAGTACCTCTTGCAAGCTGAATGCTTAAAATACAGGAAAAAATCTAGGGTTTTACCTTTATCCCCACTGGGAGGAATATTTTCAGCATTACAAGCGAGGATTCAGCCAGAAACTTGCGCTCAGGAAGCAGCAACCATTAGGACTACTAATCTCCTTTGCTCTGTCTTCCTCAGGACTGAGTTGAAACCTTTCTGTTGACTGGAATAGACTCTGGGTCAGCCCTTCTGTTGCTGATACTCAAGAAAGCACTTCAGCTCCTGCATTTAACTTGAAGCCTGAGGCTAAATTCCAGTGGGACTAAGGCAGACCAGGAGTTCAGGGAGAGAACCAGCAAGTGAAAGCAGTTATGGAATTGCATGACAATGAAGTGCAATTTCATTTGAGGTCTGCTCCAAAAATTTTTCCATTGCTGAGAAGCTCCTCCTCCCCTCCACTTATGCTGTCCCATTCAGCAAGATCAGTGTTTCCATCCTTTCTTTCTTGCCTCTGGATTGTTGGGTTCCCCAACTAGCTGCAGAAGACAAAAAGGTTCCTGGTTAGTTGTGTTTTTTGTTTGTTTGTTCTGTTTTTTTTTTCTTCCATAAACACCTCTATGTATTATGTTCTTCTTTATAGTACTGTTATAGCTGAATTTTAGCAAATTCATCAGCAGAGTCTCAACAGAAGATTGTGAAAGCAGACTTCTACACCTGAGCAGTCTCAGGGATAGAATACACGTATGCCTAAATACTTACACAGAGATTGACTTGTCCAGGACTTTTCCTGAATTCTTCTCTAACATAAATATGTTCTCTCCTGCCTCCAACACTAGATGCCATGATTGAACAGGAAGACCATCTCCTGCTCATTTTACTCTCACGAGTGAGCTCTGAACTCCAGAAGTAGGTTGGGTGTGTAGTTTCCCACAGTGCTGTACTTACACCACTTGTCCACTCCTATATCTTCATCATGCCTGCCCCTGCAGTCTAACTGTACAGCTTCCAGGCAGTTGAGAAGCTGCCTAAAAGGGCAGACAAGGAATACCCCAGCCAAATTTCTGGAGAGATGGGCATGTAGCACAGTGCCATCTGAACCCAGTTGAGCATAGGAAGAACTCTAAGGCACAAGAAACCAGAAGAAAACAGCTGAGCAAACACGGTTGGACTTCTCCTCAATTCTTCACCTTGAATATATGAGTTTCTACATCCAGACTTCATTTGAGCACACCTTTAGGACAGTCAGACCTGTGACCAGAGCGGCTGAAGAGAGAGCCTTAGATCAACTTTTCACACACATGCAGAGTAATTTCCACAGACTATTCAATTGTCTCAGAGGAAAAATGCCTTTGCTGAAGTACATTTTTCCAGCAATTAATTTTGGCAAAAAGCCTTCCCTCAGACAGCACATTCAAGCAGAACTACAAGTTTTCCTTAGAATGAAAAACCTTCCTTTGTAATAGACTTGTAGCCTACAAAGCTTAGACTTCTGTAACCCACTTAAACAACCAGAAGACTGTTAGATCCATCATTTTCAGCCTTCATGCAAGTTTCCAGTTGTCTGAGAACCAGTGCTATCAACAATTGTCCTTTTTCACCAACTACTGTGAATTTAAAAAGCCATCAGCTTGACCTTGCATTTGGTACTGATTCTTCAGGGCCCCTGCAATGACCTGGCTTGTATGTTGGCCCTGCTTGGAGCCAGAGGTTGGACCATATGACTCCTGGAGATCCTTCCCAAACTAAATTATTCTGCAAGTGTAAGATGCAGATGGAGAGGAATCTCCCTCAGCAACTAATGCAAGGAAAGAGGACGAGCCTATCTTCAAACTGCTTAAAACTAAAGGGCACTGAATAGGACAGCAGAGAACCTACAGCTTCCTAAATCCCAATTATTTGCCTGAAAACTATCACACTGCCAGAATATTTTATCCTCTCGGTTTTGCTATGCAGGAAGTAGCACGGCTCCTTTGTGCATCATGACCCACTCTCCTGAAAGTCAATAGGAAATGAGCACATCTGCGTCTCCCATTCAGGCTCAGCAGGATGACTGGCACTCCAGTATAAGCACATGCTTAAACGCTTTGCTGAGTAAAACTCCAGGCACCATCCCATCCTATCTGTAGATATAAGCCATCCTCCCACAAGCATTCATTCTTTGCTACATCATATGGAATGGTTCAAAAGCATGTTAAAAGGTTACCATTTTCTATTAAACTCTGTAGTGCTTTTCTATAAGGCTAGTAAATTCAGTTTATTGAGCAAGATGACGGCCTGAGCATTTTTGGTGTGCTATAACGCATGAGAGATATTGTATTATCTAGTACATTTCAATCTTTGAAAAGTTTTTTTTAAAGACTGAAATGCTTGCAATTTAATTTTAGGAATGTATTAGCACATATACTATAGAGAAAATGCATTCATATTCAGCCAGCATTATAATAATTTCTATTATCACAAAGAAATCTACTCTACTGGCATTAAAAATGTACATGAAGATGGACTGTATTCACCACAATTATCATTACTGTTAAGCATTTAAAAAGCCTGAGCCCATTACAATTTGATGACGGTTAACAAGTGAAGAAATTTTGTGATTAAAATCCTAAACATTAGAAGAAAAAATGCCAGTATGACATTATTTGCAGAGAAACACTAGATTCAGAGCTTTAAAATAGGATTTTAAATAATTTAAAATGTTATATTTCTTTAATGAATTAACGATGCATGCCTGAATAGACTTTTCAGTATTCAGTGGAGGATTACCTCAGGAAGGTCAAGTTATACACAAGAGTTTGTGTATGACAAGGTTGTTCACTTACTACTGGGACCAACATTTAACTGCTCTGATGTAATATTTGAATGGATACCAATGTATAATCGGTCTGAAAGAAAACGCTGATAGTTTAGTAGAGGAAACTTTGAGGCAGCCAAAGGTTTAAATCAATAATGATGCAGTAGGCTTTTGTAAAGAGAAGGTGAATTAGACTGCATGCTGTAGGAATAACAGCATATAAACCAGCTGCAATAAACTCAGAATTTAGCAACAGCAAAGCTGACAGAATGTTCGAAAAGTTATAATAACATGCAAGAACAGATGTGGGGTTCTGTCACGTTAACAATACTACAGAGTGACTGTCTGTTGTGTTTGGGCTACAAGCAGTTGAGCAAAGTATAAACGAGTCTTCAAAATGGAAAGTATTTCTTGTTATACTGACAGAGATATTGTGCTATGGCATGACAAATAGCAGGATTAAGGAAATACATATTAAAACTATCAGCAATGAAAGAACAGTAAGATTTGTGCAGTTATTTCAACACGCTGAACGATATCCTCCAGAACAGAGGAAAATGACACACAAGGTTTGACACACCGAAGTGATTTTCTCAAAGCACAGAAAGCTATGCCACAGGCCTGAATGTGCAGGCTTCTCACAGTGCTGAACAAACCAGTGGACATTCAACTAGAGCAAGACAAAAGGAGAAAAAGAGGTAATTGAGCAGTCTGGTTCCAGCTCTAGAAACAAATCTCTTTGTTAACACATACCCCTTCAGCTTGTAGAGCAGTGGAAGACTCAGCTTTGCATCAATGCCATAAGTGACATTTCAGGATCACACAGAGAAGCATCTTGCCTCTAGCCATGCACTAATCTCTTGAGTAAAAGCAAAGCATCCACGTGAACTTATCAAGAATTCCACTTAAAAAAATAAGGCAATGATTTATATTTAGAGGCCTGTTTTGTGAGGAACAAATAATAATCCCGAAGGACAGCGTGATCTTTTCAGAGCTGGGCAAGTGCCACCAGTACTTCCTTTGTCCTACATGCTTTTCCTTCCCCAATGCTTTGCAGCTTCTGCACTGCACCTTCCCTATTCTGTGGAACAAACATGGCAATGACTGCTCACAAAGCACAACTTCAGTCTAGGGAGGCTTAACTCTTCATGTCCACTGCAATTGTGGAAAGAAAAAAAAAGGGGGGGGGCGGTCTTCTAAAGGTGACTGGGAAAAGAATCCCAACACAAGCAATCACAGTCACCTCTGAAAGAGTTAAAATACTTCATTGGTATAGGATAGACAGAGAATCCTAACCCTCTTCTTAAAATTAACCTTTGGTAGGCTCCACCACACATTTTAAATCACACCTCTCTGAATGTGGGACAGAACATTACCTTGGGCCTGGTGAAATACTTTAATTTACAGCTGTCCATGGTCAGTCAATCCCTTCCACTTCTGCTCTCTAGTGCTAGAAAATTTCTGCTGGGGAAGGCAGCAAAATTCAAAACCTAAAGGTGCTAGTTTGGAACAAAGCTCACTCAACAAGTACGTGGATGAAAACAACACAGAACATTAGAATGAGTGCAGCTGAAAGAAAGTCTTCATAAAAGCTCCTTCATGGACTCAGGTAACTGTCATGACATTTGTTAGGAGTTTCTTGCAAACAACTATTAGAGATAAGCAGTCCAGAGCAGTGGGAATGTTGCCACTTCCCTTGGTTTCATCTTCTTTGTATTTTGATTTTATTTTTTGTATGCATGGGGATTATAGACAACATGAATAATGTCAGGGCAGAGGTGATTCATTTTTATGACATTTTTTTAGGAATGGCATGTGAGATATGAGAAACACTGTGTCAGTTGCTTTGGCTCACATTTGCATCCACTCATCAATGACTAAAATGAAATCTCACAGCTGCCAACATTCAATTTTTCTGAAGCTCTCAGAATTTTCATCACATATCCACAAGAGACAGAAAGTAACCCCCTCCCCCCCCCCCCCCCCCCCCGGATGACTTTTGCTGTAAAGTTACAACATTATTTCTATTTCTAAGGAGAAAAAATTATATCTAGGATTATTTCCAATAAGTCATTCATACTGCATGCTATATAACATTTTACAATTATACTGAATGCACTTAATAAAACATTTATGCTTGTGCCAAAAATGCCAGGTAAACACATTTATTTGCTGTGTATCAGTCTGAAATGATTGCTGTTAACATGGTAGTCTTACCTTTGCAAGCACATCAGGACAGACTGCCAAGTTACACTGACAAAAGTAACATCAGAGACCTTTTGATATTCATGTCCTGTTCATAGCACATTCACTGAGGAACAGATCTGCAGAGAGAAAGTTGTGCTAACACTGCATGTCTTTGGGGAGTAAAAGGCTTGCTGCAAACTATTTGCAGTCTGGTCCCATGGGCTGAATTGTGCATTGCATCTGCAGTACTGCAGGATCACCCCCTTCTGGTTTTGGTTCACCTAAAATTTGCTTGCTTCATGCACCCATGACCACCCTACTAGGTGGATCAAAACACAGTGAGGACAGAACTTCAATTCAGAAATGAGTTCCTCATCAAGCCTAAAATGCTGCCATAGACACTTACTGACATACTTATGCTTGATGGTTTGTTAAGCATAGAAGGGGTACTTAGAGTCCCACAGTCTTGACCTTGAACAGTTTAGACATGACACCATGAAGCCCCTATGGTATTTTCATTATTTGGCTTATTAAATAGCAGGCATTTTCAGATTAAAAATTCTGAATAATATTGAGACAGATAGATAGGGTCAAAAATCTATTGAATACAGACTTCTACCTGTGTAGGAACTGACATCAGGAGCTTCTGAATCTTTCTCAAAATTACCCTGTGTGCATAGCAGTGATTTATCTCAGTTAGACCTCCATGTTCAGATGACAGCAGCTACAGAGTTCGAGCCCTGTCCCATAGTCTCCTTCATAGCAGGAAACTAAACAATCAAACACTTAATAAAGCACGGCTTTGGTGCCAGAAATAGCAGATGTAAAGCTTCCTGAGTGTGAGAAGACCTGCAGTCCTTAGGACTCTGTCTTTTTCTCAGCTATGGTGTGAAAACTGTGAACTGCTGAACAGTATGTTTGGGAGCCTATCTCCCACAGATACTGCCGTTGGTATAGACTCTACAACACAAAGGAAAGCTATTACTATTCTTTCCTGTAACTAAGAAGATAATGTTAATCTGCTATGTAACATGCTTTCTGTTATCAGCGCTCAAGGTAAAACAGCACATGGCAGTCTGCCATGTCACCAATTATATATGAATATATATAAATATAAAATAAATGAAGATTTTTGTCAGTCTCAATTCTTGAAATGAAAACAAAGGACAGCCTACAATCTTCCCTTCAAAGTTTAACTTATCACATCACATGAAAAGCTCTCCCCATTAGCAACATGTCTTCAAAGGATTTTGAAGGTTTTTACAAGCATGTCTCCCAGGGGGTTTTGTTAGAGCCTCCCTGACAACATGCCACATTTCTAAAACACTGTGTCTACACAACTGAGCTCTGAACCCTGAGCTTATTCATGGGGAGCCTGCCAACATACCTAATGAGCATTCACGTCTGTTGTGTTAGTTCATACCAAGTCAGTCCACGCTATTACAGTGCAGTACCAGTTCTCAGCTGAGGGGAGAAAAGCCTAAAATATTGGTAGATACCTGAAGTACAACCCTGCCATAAGCGATAGTACAAATGTTTCCAGTCTGTCAAACAGCAGTGCAAGCTGCCTTCACCAAGGTACCTTTCAACACCACTGAGTAGTGGGAGCTAAAACCTGAGCAATTTGCTTAGTGATGCCTTCACAAATGTACTTCCAGACTGGGAGCAGTCCAGAAAGCTGCTCTCTCTTGTATGTTAGCTACTTCTTGCCAGGGTAAAATGCAGCAACCAACTGCATGTGAGCACGACCACTACCCAGGTCTCCAGGGCAGAGATTTAGATCTGTGTCCGTGCAGGTTTCAGATGCATTTTAACTTCAACTTGCTCACTGAGAGAACTTGTATTTTGTACAAAGCTCTCCCAAAGGGTTTCCACTCCCTTCTGTATGGACAGCATTCCCTGGAAATTATTTTTAGTTTTTATTTCACAGAAAAAAAAAAGTATACGGTTTTGTTTTACTGGAGAGACACTGATACAGATACTATCAGACTGAAATTCTGTGCCTTAAAAAGACTGAGTACTTTCAGGTACAAGTTTGTCCCTGATGGTATTTTTGGTTTTACAGTCACCTTCTACTTTGTTCCCTTTTTGTTTTATAATAAATTATCTTCCCCAGTGTTGAGCTAAAAGTCTGCACAAACATTGAGGGAAACTGCCTCTACATAAATTGTTGTCAAGCAAACAAAGGACAAACAAGGCTTGCCTCTACTCCAAGGCAATACAAGACACAAGAGCAGGCAAATAAAACTGCAGCTACGAACATGAGGTTTTGCACTAACTGTATCTTTTCCATCTCTGCCACAAAGGTGCCTTTCACCTAGAAAACCAGAGACTGCTAACTGAGTGCTGGGTTCCCATTCACCTTCAAATACAAAGGTTCAATGCTCGCCCCAGGTAGGCAGGTTAGGGCAGCAGCTGCATTCCTTGAAGTAGCGTGGTGCCTGGCTTTTGGGGGCTGTTACCTTTCCTGGATCTGTTCCACTTTGCCTAAACATGGTCTAGGATGAACACTTTCATGGAGGCCTTGCCTGCCTAAGGGGACTGCAGAAAACTGTGCTCGGTCTGTGGTTTAGGATTGTCGCATTAGAGTCTGGCTGTCCACCTGGCCTCAAAGGAGAATAGTAAAAGTTTTTGGGTGTTTTGTCTCCTCCATGTTTTAACCAGTCTCACAACCTTGCCCTTTGCCTCCTTGAATAGAAATGAAAGCTCATCAGACAGTAATTGTAAAAAATGTGAACTGGAGGCATTACGAACTACTGAAAATGTTAGGAAATATTTAGACTTTGTCATTGCAAGTACAGCAGTGTGTCAAAGGTGACATCTACTTTGGAGGGGAGTCTAGCATAAGGTGCTAATTGGCTTTTATTGAGTAGTATTTGTGACTTCAATCTATAGAGTCTGATCTCTGACTTGTGTTTCAGAAAACTTTGCTGTGTCAGTTAAAATATGTAAATACTCTCTCACCGTTAATACATTTCAGATGCCCTTGTATTATACAGTTATCCTTTTCATCAGTTATGACCAAGTCTTTGGAAGCAATTATCTTCTTATCAAAGACTTTTTACGTGTTCAAGGAAATTAAAGAGCTCTAAAGGAAAAGAAATAACAGGAATGGTTCGTAAATCAAAATTCATATACTTCCTAAAAGCTTAATGTTTTTGAATATAATATTTCAAGAACAAAAGAGATTCAGGAAAATCTTCTACACTGAAAAACCTCCATCAAAGCTGTAAAGACTCAAAAACGTTTGGTAATAAATCTTGGCTACCTACATGCTTGTCTTTGTTAATCCATATACTTCCAAGTACTCTAACGTAACTCAAAGGACAGGCACAATACAAATTTTACAAGTGTTTAGACCAAACAAGAACACAATCGCAGACCTGATTTTATGGTTCTATGCAGGTTCATCATTAATTCATTGACTTTTTGTTCGTCTTGGACCAAAGACAGCCCACAGTAAATATTGCATTTTTTGTTATCTGGCATCAGAACAAATTTTGTTTTTTATCTACTTCTGCCAAGCTCTCTATCTTCCTTATTTGAATGTACTAGCAAAAATAAGTAATGTTATCATCACTGACTTTCTGTTTATGGCATCACACTGAGGATGTGGAACAAACTGCAGCTAGACTTAGCTATAGTGCAAAACAGGCAGATTTGTAATCTGGAACATATATGCTGGAGGCACGTTCAACATGCTGTGGAATTACATAGATCTGAAAAATATCTTGACGGAAAAGCTAGTCTTTGATACACATTAGCATAGTGAAGTAAAGTATAGTGCCAGTTAGTTGCTTGTTCAGGTATGCAGTAGCAAAATGAAGAAGCAGAAAAGCCAGCAGGAGGGCATGAGTTTGGTTAAGAGCCTGCCAACAACATTTACAAACAGAAGAATGGTGGCTTTTGCTCAAGTATCTTAGTGAGTTGTGATGGGCTTAGCCAACACCATGCTAAAAAGATGGATTGCTATGAATATGAATTTACAGATACTGAAAATTAATCAGGAAATGTAGTTGTCAAGAGCCCCTAGAGAGGACATCCCTAAAAGACAAATATTTATCCAGAAGAAAGGCATCATAAAGGCAACAGAGGAGGGGTTCAAAGCCATAGGAGAAGCAGACCTGTGTGCAGATATCCTAGCTATGGAAAAAAAGCACACAAAGAGAGCTCACGGAAAGCAGTGTTTAACTAGAATTACACTAGCACTTCAGAAAGGGAGAAGTAGGTTATTGAATGATGCTTAGTGATGCCAAGGAAAAGCTTCCATCTCACTGCTCCAAAAGGAGAGTGTTATTGAAGAGGACATTGCTTGAGAGGGAGATACAATACTGATAATCATTACTGTAAAGGAAACAAATTGTCTCAGATTTTTTTTCAGGCTTTCTTACTGCAGGAATTTAAGAATAAATATAGCCAAGCACAAAGCAGTTACTGGCAGGGATTCCTAGAAGAAAAGATGTTGCTGGACCCAGTAAATAATACAAGGCATTGAATGATGCCAATAGCTTCAAAGATAAATCTATTTCACAGACTGTTTAGTTAGGGTATTTCAGAAACTGATTCTTTCTTCTTTCTATGGTCATTCAACCCCATCAGAAGGTTTGGATTCCCCAGACTGTAATGTTTGCTCTGTATCACTTCATGCATCAAAACATCTTTCCCTGCAGGGAGATACTGATCATCTGGAAAACCTGTATTAACAGCAATTAAAGGTTCAAAGAAATCACCAACTTCATTGTTTTCTGTGTATGTGATTTTCTTTTCCAAATTCTCAGACAGAAAATGTCAAAATATACCTTCCTAACAAGGACTGACATAAAATTTGTATATTAACATTGATAATGTTGAACCCACAAACAATTGCCTACTTGGTACACCTATAATAAATCCACCAACTGAAATCTTTCAGAGTACTTTGAAAAGTGAAGTCATATGATCCTAAAAAATATATATTTTTTATTTTATTTTTGGAAAAGGTAATTGGAAGATAAAAGTAGTGACAGAAATCACTGAATTGCACTACTTGACAAATAAGGACTTCAGAGCACAAAGTCCTGACAGTAGCTGGATAGATGACTTGTTGAGACAGAGCAGGAAAGATGATGTTGGAGACAGCCTTTGCCTCTAGCTTTCCTGACTGGAAAAAGAGGTCATATAAAGCTAAGATCATATAAGTTGTTACCTGCTTTACTTAAAAGCTTCCACCTGCATTGTGGCAGCAAGTTGGGCTCACACAGTTCTTGTTTAAAAAAATAATAATAATAATAATAATAGAGAGAGAGGAAAAAAAAAAAAAAAAAAAAAAAGACTGATAGTTCATACTTTTTGTACTAATAGCCCCTAAAAACTTTTTATCTGGATGGTGACAACCTTCACTGAACCTGCTCTTTAATATCTACAATCTAGGGCACTAGCAGAATCTTACCTCCCAAGACCACATGAAAAAGCCAAATAGTTCTTATCATTTAGCCATCACATTCATTAACAATTGATGTTTTCTGAAAACTAAACTATGATTTATAAGATTCTACAATACTGGTACCTACTGAACACAAGACACTAAAGTGCTGGTACAGTACAGCACGTGCCTACCTGTAGGAGAATAGTACTTGGCTGCGATTCAAAATTATTTTAAGAATTTATGCACTTGCTCCTCTTTGGTTTATTGTTTAAGATTTCTGGCATTCTCAGACAAGGCTGCTCTTAGGGTTGTGCTTTGCTGTTTTGTTGTTGTTGTTTTGTTTTTCTGGTTAAGATTGAAGTCTGTTTGAACTTATTTTGAAGGATCAGAAACTAGAACACAATAGAAGACACCGACAACCCTCCAGCCTTCAACTGCAGGTTAGATCAGCAATGCCTAATGCCTGCAGCTTCCTTGGCTATGATGGTAATGAGCAGTGAAGACCTCTGCTGCCAAAAGTTAGCAGGTTTTAATAAGACTGGAAATTTTTATGTGAAAAAAAGGGTTTGTTTAGGTACCACCTTTGAGTGTGCATCAATATCAACCAACAGTGGCCTCTCATCTTTATCAGCTGCGTTGCTTTAGAAACATACAGCTGAAGCGAACACAGAGATTCGGATTTGTTATTAGCTATTGCAGGTAGCCATATCACACTCATATGCAACAAGATCCATCTAAAAAAACAGCAAATCTCTTGACTTTACTATGTTTTTGGAAGGCTTGCTCCAGGATGCCCCTTTACCACATCATGGTACTGACACATATCTTTTCCTTTGATCATGTTGGTGGCCCTTCTCACACACTCCAGCTTAAGTTTCTTTTTCAGACATTAGTAACCAGTATTTCAGGTAACCCTAGGCACTACTGGGGCCTCAAATAAGGGCATCAAGACTTGTAAATCTACCCAGTAAGCGTCATGTGCCCCCCCACACAAACACCATTCTGGATTGCAGGACTGCATTAGTCTTTCCTGTTGCCTTGTGGGTCACAGGTATTCTCTAAATATTTTTCTCCTTTGTCACCTCTAGCCAAATATCTTATTTATGTTCAACTGATAAACATTTTCTATGGTGTGCAATTAAATCTCATCCCATCATTGATCCCCAGGACTTGCAAAATCATTCTTTTTTTGCCGATGTGCAATTTTTTTTTCCTCTTCCTAATTATGTGTGACTACCTTTAATAGCATGTCCAAACCTCTTTTTGTTCAGGGCCCTGATTACAATGCATCTGCCCCAGTACAGATGCTTCATTAAAAAGGAAGTGTTGAAGCTAGAGGAAGTTTAATACTAGACACTGTGATTTTCCTTTCAGATGTTAGCTCCTTACATACATATGTTTCTTTGACGAATCTACATTTCTCCAAATGTAAGTAGTTTTTTTTGCCCAACAAGTTGACAGTAGCAAATATTTTTTGATTTCCAAAAGACTAGGTCTACCACATTCCTTCTACTTTTCTGGACAACTTAGAGATGCCCAGTTCACTGGCATTTCTTTTTACCAGTGAGCAAGCCCAGGCTGACCTTTCTTCTTTTTCTTCTTCCCTTTTCCACTGAATTTCCTTCCAAACTCTGTCTAAAAGTTTTCCAAAATTTGGTCTAAAAAGGGTCGGTCTTATTTGAGGTCACACTACAGGATGTATAACAATCTGCAGAGCTATAACCTTGCACTTGTGCTGTTCTTTCAGTCATGGAGAAAAGTTTACCTGAGACAATGAATTGTTGCCTTTTGCCCTTATAATCTAACACTACCCTTCTTAAAAAAATGCAACAATAAATTAGAGGAGGACAGAAGGGTCCTTCTGAAATTTTATTTACTCTGTTTCATCCCCGGTATTTCATGCTGGACATATGCCATGGAATTAAAAAAAAAAAAAAAGTAAAATAAATAAATAAGGCATGAAAAGCATGAGAGAAATAGTTAAGTGATTTAAGAATGATTGAATGATTCCTGGTTTTTACTCTGTGCAGGTTCCACTTGGCTTTCAACAATTCTCAATGCATTCCAACACTTCTCATGGATCAACATTTTTTTTCAGCTCCTTCTAGACTTTGTGCATATCCCAGATACCTCCACCAAAGCGCTTATCCATACAGTTGGATATGGAGCTCTTTCCAAATGTTTTCCCTTTGTCAAAGGAACAAATTCTCTCTAACGTTTTTTCACACCTTTGACTTGAAATTCCTAAACTTTTCCGCATTCACTTAATAGTACCTTTATATTGCAACAAAAAAACTGATTACTTATAGCCATATTTTCAGTCATCTTTCCAGTAACTTTACATTGCAGTAACTTGAGCTATACCTGTTTTCCACATGCAGCTTTAGACAAAAGTCTAAAATACCATCTGTTTTTAATTTGGCATAGTGGGTACCTGATAAAGAAATCTATAGGCTATTGCCCATCTTAGCCCTATTATTGGAGCTTTTTTCATTGTTGCATATATAGGGAGGTGCACAACCATAATCAAATTCTCAACAGAATTTATATTTTAACCCATTGTTATCCTCAGCCCTTCTAAAATCCTTCTGTACTTCATACATCCACTGCTCAGAAATAAAACTAGCAATATAAGGAGGTAGAGGTGTCTGCACACCTTCAGAACTAGCCTGTCTTGTGTAGTCTTTATTTGTATCCCATTTCCACGACAAGTATATTAACTACATGAATATTGAGGAAAACCTTTTTTTTTCAGAATACTATCAAATGCTTCTTAGAATGAAAATCTGGAACAAGGAGAAAAACGTTGTCCAGCATTAACCAGAATAGCTAAATTAGAAAAAAATCTGAGAGTACAGAGAGAAGAAACACACCAGAGCACACAATCTCCCTCAACCCTTGCAGGAAAGAAAAAAAAAAAAAAAAAAAAAAAAAAAGGGTTCTTGTGGTGACTAAGAAAGCTTATATATAAGAACAAGGAAATGCAAATGAAGTTTATGGAGTTTAGGCGAAGACTGTCAAACAACCACAAAGTTAAAGTGCACAAGCTCTTTCAGCTCTTGTTGTGGCCCTTTACGCATTCTTAATGGTCATTACTGATGCCCTTCACAAGTCATTTTTATGAGCCCATATTTGAGTTTTTCAACTCAGAATAAGAACTACAAAATAAGAACTGCAAGATAAACACATTTTTAAAAATATGCAATAAGCAGCTATAAAATTATCAGCTCAGTGTCTGATCCTGAAATTTTGAGCAGTTACATAACTGCCTATATCCTTGCATTCTGTTTCCATTTATAGTGTTCACATAATTTCTCACAGATATTTTAACCTGTTTAAAAAAATAAAAAAAAACCTCAGTGATAGAAAGTGATAATAACAGATGGTTCTATGCTTTATTAAAGGTACATTATAACTTTCTGCCATTTTTCATCTCTTTGGAGGTGTGCTTTTAACTATGAAGTCTATACTTTTAGATTTAAGAGAATAAATACACAGAAGAGAAAAGAACAGTGATATTATGAGAGTTCTCTCTATATATATCTCAATTATTTAAGGAATATTCATTAAAAGCACATAAAAGAAGAATTATCAATTACCATTCTTGTAGACAGACTTTGAAGCAGCATCTAAACAAAGCACAAAATGGCTGCTGATACCTGGCATCTGTTGATACAGAACACAGAGACAACAGCAATATAATCACTAGGCTGGCTTTAAGGTTTGATTTAAAGGGTTAAACAGGGGACTAAAACTTTTGAAGGAAGACTCATCACTTCCTTAACTCTCCATTATACCTGAGAGATGTATGTAATATAATATGCTGTCTAATACATTATAAAATTGAAAGTATAATCAAAAAGAAATTATGGATGTTTGACTTCAAACAATGAGTTAAAGCAGCCCTACAATAAATCAAAATGAACCAAGGTCAATCTCTGACATTGCCCCAGCATCTTTTATAAAATGTTTTGAAAATATACACATTTTATATACTTCAGGTAAATAATACAGTCATTTAAAAATATTATTCAACTCCAAAAGACAAAAAAAAATAGTGATAAGGACAACATCAATTATATTGCAGAGAACAGACTCAGATAAACAGAAACAGACATATTCAGTCAAGAAAAACACAAGTCCACATCAGTAATGTGACTTCACCATATCACCCAACAGAAAGAGGAGGGCTGGACATGACAATCAAAGTGGTTCCTTTCAGTCTTGTCACCTACAGTTTTATGGCCCTATTCTTCTTTTATTGGATAAATACCGCGTATAAACACCAGAAAATACAGAAGTCTGGAGAGGATATAAAGCCTCAGGTATCAGAGCATAAACAACCTCTTAACCAGTGCAGGAAGGAACTCTTCTCACAAGCAAGTCATTTCATAATCACCCATATCTTGCCTTTCATAGGAAAACATCTGGTACCAAGAAGAGCGTAATTCCTTTTTCCTCTAGTTAAAGCTCTCACACCTGAGGGAAAACGCAAGTGCTGAACACAGATGGCACTTCACATTTTTCCTTTGGGAAAGTGTGAAACTGTGAGGATTATAGAGTTGGGCCCACCTACCTGTGCTGCCTTCTTTGGAGAAAAACTAGCCAAGATAATCTAGCAGCAGTAATCCAAATCAGAAGATCATACCTTTTTTTTCTGATGGAAGTCATTAGCCTTCCCTGCTGACCCAGGACTGCCTTCCCGAGTTGGCTGTGAAGTTCTGCAGAGCACTGGAGACAGGGAAAATCTTCCTGTTCAAGTATTTCAAAGTTTGTCTGCATTTTCTTGAACATCTGTCCTCAGTAGCTCCTCTTTTTGTCCAGTTTCTCCATTCTTTGTACCAGCTGTATCGATTTGCTATGACATGGAAGAGATAATAGTATTGTCAGTTTTAACCAGATTAAAATATATATGAATATAGGAGAAAGATTTGGGGGGTTAAATTCAAAAGAAAGAAGAAAGGTCACTCATATTTGCAGCTGAATTCTTGTGCTCATTTTTTCTATCGTTAGGAAAAAAAAAATCAAAAAATGTATAAGTTTTTCAAGCGCTTCTTCCACTTCTTTTCCACATGACCTGAATATGACCCAAACTTGCAAAGCAGTGTTTATCACTCAAAATACATTTTTAATGTAGGCTTCAATTCAACAAATTCACTAAAAAAGAAAAAGATACTCATTTTTATCTATAACTACCTGACTCCCACATAGTATTTTTGCTAGTCTTATCATAGTGTGATAGAAAAATGATTTATCAATATTCAGTGACTCTGCCCATTGAGCTATGAATCCTTTTTTCTTTTCCATGCATGCTTCTCAACAAAAACACGTATAAAACTATCTTTAAAAAACATGCTTTCCATCCTGAATGTGTTGTTTTTACATTCTGCCTGGCAATACTTTCTGAAGTATGTATCTATATTTATTATTATTTATCCAATTTTAATCTAGTGCATGGTCTGAAATCAAAAACTAGACCAGTTTCCCTGAAGATCATGACAAAAACCCCACTGACTTGAACTGATACTGGATCTCACTCAAAGACCTTTGTAAGGATTGTTCTGTCTGACAAAGGGGAACTGTTGAAAACAGTGGGTTTACGTGGGGCTTCAATGCTCCATCTGCCCAGAAAATACCCATTCCCTTTCACCTTATTTATCAGATTCCCTTACTCTAGATTTTTTTCTCACCTGAAATATTTGTCCTGCCATAGCCCACATGAGGAAAAACCAACATTTCCTTCTTATGTGTGCTTTGCTTGTCCTTTGATATTTCTTCTTTAATTTCTGTTTTGATACAGCATATAATCAGACTTGGGGCAGAAACAGGTCACCTCAGTTCTTACTACACTAGAAAAGGTTAGAGATGTGTTCTCAAAATTGACTTCAGGGTAATTAGAAAAAGAAACAGAAAAACACAGAATCGTGACAACCAAAGTTCTAAGGCATAATAGAGAAGATGCACAGCAAGTACTATGCCCATCCAGCAAAACATTTCTGTTCACAACTGCACGCAGAAGCTGAACTGAAAATAGGAACATTATGCCTATACATCTGCATGACTAGCTGCCCTGCAAGTATGCACAAACATATAATAAAAGTCCAAAACATCTACAGCACAAGATTTGTCCAAAGGCTTGTGGTAGAATATATGCAATGCTTGCTTACACACAACAGCAATATTTTGGAAGTATGGCTAATGTAAAAATCAATGTCCCTTTATAATGAGTGAATTTGTAAATGAGATTATCAGAATTTCTTACTAAAATATGGTCTGCAATAAAAAGATACTGCATAATCCCTAGATAGAAAGACAGAAATACAGTATAAATGCTGTCATTTAGTGGTTTGCTGACATTGCTGTCTTTTTCCCAAATTTTTCTCCATGTTATGCAGACATTTTCAGAAATAATGCCAATATTATTTTCCTCTGCTTTTTATTGAATTTTTATATGGCAACAGAATTACCATACAATGGCTGAAACTACCCATCATATCAACTTAAACATGTCACATAAAATTTAACTGGCAGAACGAGTAATAAAAACGGAAAGGAGATAAAGCAGGGAAAGATAAACCAACCAGGAGTTAAGGAGAAAGAGGGATCACAGAGGAGGATTCTCAACAATTCCAAAAGTTATCCCAGTATTTCTGTTAAAACCAGCTATCATGACCATGCACCACAGAGGCCTCTGCACAGGACTGCAGAGAGGACAGAGCCTGAAGGAACTCTGGCCTTTGTCCGGGCACAATAAGCTAGAAACCAGCCTCACAATCCCACAGACTGGGAAGCATTAATTCTGCCCACAGGCCCAACACTGCCATAGTTCTGTTTGGCTTTTTTTTTTTTTTTTTTTTTTTTTTTACCAGCTTTTTGGTCAGGGCAGCAGAACCAGTCTCTCAGCTACGCCAAGGGCGATGTGCCACCACCCTGCTTTTTCAACCATGCAAGGGACCTTGCAGTATCCCCCATGGCGAAGTGTAGCCCCCAAACAAACAGGGCAGCCATGCAAAGCACAGGCATCAGCATCATGCAGCTAGCACCACTTACATCATGCTGGGTGATGTCAGTGGTCAGGCTACTGCCCATTTAACCCTCCCTCAGTAAATCTACAGCTGTAACCTGTAAATGTGAAGCAACGTGCTGTCCTTCGAGCAAAATGCCTGGTAGCATTAAACTAAATTTTACTCTCACTGAGAACTGAACATAGGTGCTAAGCTGTCTTCTCACAGGCAGCATCAGTGACTTGGGTTACATACAGAACCAGTTTCCTTGATTCGATGCATACTCCTGGTAATTTTCTGTAAAGGAATCAGATGTCTAAGTGATAAGAGCTTTTTCACATGCAGGTTTAGATTGAATATTGTGAGATGCCAATGCTCGGTAGTTATATCAGTCATTAGATTTTTATATAAGATCCTTCTGCTTATGGAAAACATTTCTAATCCTGCCAGCTGAGCCCCAACCCCCTAATAGAAAGGTTCTGGAGGACTCAGTGACAATATCGTCCCCAAATCTTTCCACAAATGCATATTTAAATTTTACTCCCATATACCGATTATTTCCTCTTCTCTGGTGCAAGATACGCAAAAGGCATACATTCATCACTTTCTACAAGATTTCTGGGATTTTTCTATGCCAGTTCTCCCACAGCAGAGACAGCTGAGCAGCAGATATTTTGCACCTTTCCCAAGCTGAAGATACTGCTTACAAGAGAGGACATTTGTAGCTGCCTCCAACCAAAGTGAATGTCCCAGAGGAGGCAAGCTATCAGAATTCAAAATGCCCTGTAAATGCAGGGAAGATGCTAATTCTCTTCTGTCTATTGCCACACTGAGGACCCTAAAAAATAACTATTTGGCAATCAAGACACCTGCCCCCAAGATAATGCATAATGCAACATAATACTGGGTAGTACAAAACTCTTACATTTCCCTTAATGACTTTTCTTGGGGTTTCTTTCCTAATCCCCAAGATCTCCAAACACATTAATTTAAAAAAAAAAAAAAAAAAAAGAGAGAGAGAGAGAGAAAGGGGGAACAGAAACTGGCATTGTACTCAGGATGGAAAGAAGGCTGGGTAATATATTCATTCTAATTATATTAACCTTCCCCCGTAATGAGAGGGGGAAAGCCTACCATCTGTTTAAGTCATTAGTCAGCTCCATAATTAAAGGATTAAGATTAGCTCTAACGTTTTCATTACTTCTCTTCGGAAACTGAACATCCAAATACTTTGAAATAGTCTATTGTCATTGAAAGGTGCTATTGATCAGCTTTCTCTTATATTCTGGGAGATTGCCATCATCTCTGATTTAGTCCAATTGATTTTATACCAGGAATATTTCCCAAAGTTGCATACCATCTACAATATATTAGGAAAAGATTTTGGTCGATCTGATATAAATAAAAGTATATTGTCAGCATAAAGTAATAGTTGAACATCGTATGTCCCCAATTTCATAAGCTACGGTATATGATTAGCATTAATCTGTATTTCTAACTGTTCAAGGGCAGAATTAAGTAAGAAGAGTGAAAGGGGATGGCCCATTCTCTTGTACAGCTTTGAAGAACTAAGTGATTAGCTTTCTTTCAAGTCAGAGTGATTGTGGACTCTTACAAAGCAACAACATCCAGGTGAGGTGCTCACATAACCATCTACGTAAAGGACCAAGTCAACCTAATCTTATTAAATGTAATTTGTTAAATGCCTTTTCTGTATCAGAGCAGTACGGCGGCATGGATTTATCTGTGTATTGACAGACACTCATTAATTCAGTCAGTAATCTTGTATTATCAATGCTTGATCATTATTTATTAACTTCACCTAATTAGGATGGAAGGTATCTATTATTTTATTTGATCTTGTATCCAGCATTTCAATGAGATAGTTAGGTTTGGCAGAATGTAAAATGTAGCTGATCTTTGCATGCTTTAAGCTTAACTGAGTATAGGACTCAACCATCTCCTTCACTATATGCAGTTGTTTAAATTATCCAGAGACCTAGGGGCTAATGTTTATATGGATAGCCTCGCTAAGGTTATGGTATCTGTGTTAACGATGCTTTTCTTAATTTTTATTTTTTTTTTTTTTACCATATTTGCTATATCTAAGCAAAGCAGTTGAGCGAGGAATCCCGCTGTACCAAGTTAGAAGGAAGCTTTCTGCACTTTTTCTAGCTGTAGGATGATTTGTCCAGGCAAAAATAAATGGCAGACAGATTGGTGTGAGGGAGAAAGAAAAGAGGGAGGGACACAGAAAACAATGCCTGCTATGAAAAATGAGTATGACTCATTAGGGCACGCAGAAAAGCAAAAACTGCAAAATCCAGGGTTAGAAATATCACTAAGGTAGTAGATTAAAAACAAGTCTCCACCTGGTCCAAGAGGCGAGTTCTGTAACACCACGAGCATCCAGAAACAATCCAGAAAAAAAAAAAAAAAAAAAAAAAAAAAAGAAAGAAAGAAAGAAAAAAAAGTGCAAAAGTGTCAGTATTTGCTAGTAACAACAAATAATTCTTGGTAATAAAGCTTAAAACCATCTGAACCATCTGTAAAGAGTTACCGAACAATCTCACAGTATTGTAAGTGGCCCAAAAATCAAGAGGCAGATGAAGCTCAGTGTTCTTAAAAGGAACATAACTGGATGCTGGTGTGGTTAACTGGATTCACAAAGATTAGCCAAATTCATGAAGGATAAATCCTTGAGTGACTATTCAGATGGTATTTGTAATGCAAGATCTGTTTCAAAGAGTCCTTAAATCACCCAATTTCAAAAGCTGAGACAGAACACCATGGAAAATGGTCATTACTAGTTTTTCAGGATATAAAATACTAACCTCACCCATCTTGATTATCCTATTTTTTGATGTCTGAACATTCATTTTTGGCTGAAAGGACAATTTGTTTCATCCTCTCCTGATCCCCCAAAGTTCTTGTTTTAGCCTAATACACCAAGCAAGTATCACACCTTAAATGCATTTTAGTTGCTGCTATTATTCTTTAATTTAGACAGTTCCACAGCCATTTTTATACTGAATGAGACTACTCATGCCCAGGCTCAGTTCTGCTTGTGTAGACACCAACACACAGCTGGCTAAACATTTTTCTTAGCTTACTGACTGCATTGACTGGATTCTTTGTCAGCTATAATGGGGTCTTAAACACCTTGCTTACACACATTCACCAACATTTAACAGCACACCCATATACCAACATTTAATAGCATTCACGTAAGTAGAAAGTTCCCCATCCCTGTATAGCATTAGTCTGACTACATGTGTTTACATTCAAATCTAAGGCAGTTGATGTGGACATCATTTGTGGTTAAAGGAGAAAAAACAGGTACTTCTAGAGCCACCCATTTCAATCTAATATGCATGAGTACATTTGATCAAATCATTTGATTAACACCCCCTCTTTTTCCCCCAATATGGAGGGAATGCTATGTTGGGCTTAGATGAAGACTTTCACACTGTAAAATTCAAATATTATGCCAGCTAAAGGCTGTCTTCAGTCAGGTTTAGGATATTCAGAATAGGCAAGGAAATTCAAATTCTTTCCCAGGTAGAAGTTATATATAACACCTATAAATTTACATGAACCCATACAAACACATGAGCATGCATGCAATGTACTAAATGCCACAGTTTGGGGTTGTTTTGTATTTTTTATTTATTTTTTTTATTTTTTTTACTTCACCAGGAAATGGAAACATAACAATGTAATTCTAACATCAGTTTACTATAAATTCCCACTCTTTAAGCTAATGGTGAAATAATGCTCCCCTCATTAGTTTAATGATCATATTGTGCTCAATACAAGCTTCCCCCCCTTCTTTTTTCTTTCTCTTTCATTAACCAGCTCTAATAGCTGCAGACAATTTGCTTTCACTATGAAGCTGTCAATCTTTTTCTTGTATGTAACATGTCAGTCTGTTATAGCATAGAAATAATGCACTGCGTTTTTATCAGACTAAGATCTCTTTTCATTTACTGACAAGAATTACTTTGAGCTATGATAAAGCATGTTAATGGAACATATTATAAGAATTGAACATTTAGATCATTTACTGATTTTCTTTTATAACTATATGTACTTCTTTGTCAGCTTTCAATTTAGAATAATCTAGCTGTTACTTGGGAAAAAGAAAATATAGGTGAAACTGATGCAGAGAAGTCCCTCAGCTCAGACCAAGCTGGCTGTTCCCCTGAGGCACCCACACAAAAGATTTTCTCCTGGCAGTCTGAAGTACTACAGCACAACAGTGAAGTTTACTTCTCTCATAATGATGCAGCTTCTCCTCATCAGCATAAGAGAGAAGAAAAGGTGGCTTTATATGCTAGCTTTTTGAAGAAAAAACAGCTGTTGTAATGGAAGGGGTGAGGAGTATATTTGGCTTGACTAGAAATTTGGAACTTTATTCTAGGCACAGAATCTATTTAGTCGTTCTGTTGGGTCCTTCTGCAGACAGTAGTGCCAGATCCTGAGTTCACATCTACCTGCTATGAAGGACAGCCTTACCTTTCCATCTACAGCCTGAGTTACTGCACTGGAGGCCAGTCCTACCCATGACTGTCTCTCACAGATTTCTGTCTTTTGCTCTGGTTTAGCACAGCTTCTTCAGAGGTCATACTACTTTAAAATAGCAGAATTTTTTATTTGTC
This sequence comes from Aythya fuligula, assembly GCF_009819795.1. Classification (NCBI taxonomy): domain Eukaryota; kingdom Metazoa; phylum Chordata; class Aves; order Anseriformes; family Anatidae; genus Aythya; species Aythya fuligula. The sequence continues at coordinate 90,551,112 of NC_045559.1, read as the reverse complement.
TACAGTCTTACCTCTGGTCTGTTGTAACAGAGTTCCCAGAAAAGCTGGTCATCTTTTCCTGATTTATTTTTTTTTTTTTTACAAGAAAAGACAAAGCATAACAGCAGTTGGTGGAGGGATGAAAAAAAAACAAAAACAAAAACAAACAAAAAAAAAAAGCTTCTTCCACTGCAAGGAAATAAAGGCTTGCTGTACCTCTTGTTTCTCTTGTTTTCAGCTATGTTGCTGTAAGTTGCTGTAGGTTGCTGTACCTTTGTGTCTTGATTACGGTTCTTCTGTCTGAATTTAAGAAGAGATTGGACTGTGCACTTAGGCACATGGTCTGAACTCTTGGGTAGACCTGTGCGGTGTCAAGAGTTGGACTTGATGATCCTTAAGGGTCCCTTCCAACTCAGGATATTCTATGATTCTATGATTCTACCACAGTCCAGATTTGTTTGCTTCTTCCCTGTTTCCTAACTAATATATAAGGAATACTCCTAAGTGTCCATATCTCAAGCATTCCATGGATAACTGATCAAGCACTGTGCTCAACCATCAGCAATTTTATTATAATTGGGCCTTAAAAATTAGGTACTTGCGATTCTTTGTTTATCCTAAACTTATTCTAGATATAAAACAGAGTATTCAGCATGCCAAGAAATGACAACCTTGTTATTCTGGAATGAAGTCAGTAGTTGTCAATTTTTTGGAAAAAAAAAAAAATGTTCTTTGTCACTAAAACATATGCTGAGGGCCAAAACATGACAATTTTGAAGGCTGTAAGAAAATGGAAAGAGAGACATTAAATAGAGCAACTCCATCAACTATTGCTGCTCTGCTATTTTTGTCTAGCAAGAAAAGTCAGGCAGGAGACTGCAGCGACCTCAGAATGACTCACAGGAGCACTGATCCTAGTATCAGACTTTGTGCTGAGAATGGCATTGCAGAAATGGAAATGATGGATCATTTAGCTGGTGCCACCATTAATCTCCTAGGCTAGCTTTGCAAGCTCTTAGGGAAAAAAACTACAGGAAATAACACAGTTATTCACCCACAAAGGAACTGTGCATTTATGAAATGGGCAAATGGGAGAAGAATCAGGTTCCTCCTTCACACATACTAAAACACCTGTGAGCCTACTATCATCTCTTTTCAGCTCCTAGAGCATGGGCAGGCTTTGAGCTTCACTCACACAGGTGACATAAGTGTTTTTCAGGGCAATGACTAGAGCCAATATCCAAGATTAGGCACTTGCTGCCCTAAAATCATCTAAGTGAAACACTGGCCATCTGTAAAGCAGCTCTGACTGAAGAGAGATCAGAAACAAAGAGCAATAGCTACTGATAACTATCATGTGAAATGGACTGGACCAAACAGTCATATCTAGTTCTCCCCCTTTCAAATGGCTGTGGGGTAGATTTTTGTTTCTTTGGTTTTCGGGTTTGGGATTTTTTTTCCTCCTTCATGTCCCCAGGCAACACACTCACATTTCCTCTTGCACACATACAGACTGCTCTTTGTATAGCTGAAAACAGATGAGGTTACTATCTCACATACTGTATTAAATGATTCTGGAACTTTACAGTACACTCAAGGCCAAGGAAGGAGGGACAGGCTAGAACAGCTGAAGAGCTCTTCCTATATATGTCCCCACTCCTCTCTGAGGTAGAGAAGTGATGACTTTAGTAAGATCTCACAGCCTCAGCAGTCAGCTAAATCTTGCCCTTGCCATTCCCTCCAGATCCCAGCCATTCCTTCCTTCTCCCTCTTCTGTAAAACTGTGAGCATTTTGGAGGGAAGTGATCCATTTTCTAGGTGTTCATTTTTCATTTGATGCACCAGTGTTGTTCTCATGAAGACTGCAGCTTCCAAGAAAGGTCTGGATTTTTTCCCATCCCTTACGTTTAGACCTGTATCTCTGACTTCTGTCTCTTCCCTTTTCCCATACTCGGAGCAAGACAGGATTTGTGCTGAGGTCCGCAGTTACCATTAGTTCAAGATGTCCCAAAGACCAGCAGGCTGTCACTCACACCATCTCTGCATTTGACCTGCTACATGTGGCTTCTCTCCACTTGCTACAGGGGGGACGGAAGCCAAATGCTCACCCACCCACACCTTTCTGCCTCTACCCCAAAAAAGGGGTGGTCCCAAACTGGGATCCAACTTCCCCAGCTGCCAAAACAGGGCCTCTCTGAACCAGAACACTATGGGAGAGCAGAGCCTGAGCCTGATTCTACCTTCTGTTCAGTGCCACAATAAAATCCCATGTGGCTTATTTCATCTGTGCAGCCAGTGACTAAAAGACAAGCATTTGATTAAATCTGAGGTCATTTCAGGCATACAGCTGAGAATGAAACATGCAGCAGCTCCTGCATGGCTCCATCCCCCACACTCAGACCAGATCAAACTGCTTTTTTAGGCACCCTGTGCAATTCACACTGCTCCAGGCACTGGCTTTTGAGGGTGCTAAGGGCTACAAACTTGAAAAGAACACTTTTTATTCTTACACTCATCTCTGTATTCATTTTTCAGCCTGCCTCTTACCCTTAATTCAGCTGCACGCCTCTCTTCCTGAAGCATGCTACCTTTGGTCTTCCACAAATGACAACACAGATATTTACTTCAGCAAGTCAACGTGTATAAATGCCACTGTCTGTCATTGCTCAGCGTCTGACAGCATTGGAGGACAATGGAGTGCAATGAAAAAAGAGTACACCGATGGAAAACCTTGTGCTGAAGTGTATATTTTTCTTTTAGACCAAGAACGAAGATGGACAATGACTGCGTGCCTGCTCCTGGTGTGAAGAGTCACTCGGAGAAGATCAGTGAAGGAGACCAACACACCTTAACAGCTTTCAAATTCACAGTGCCAGTTCCCAAAGCAGCTGGACTCTGACAAGCACTGTCATAGTAACTGGCACTGAATTAAGAGAGAAGTTAGATATCTACATTTTCAGGAGACTTCTCTTAAAATACACAATGAAGCCATTCAGGACTTGCTCACGGATTCCTGCTGATGTGTTCTACTATGAGCTACTGTTACTCGGGTATTACAAAAAAGGCAGACAAAGATGAATCAAAGAAATTGCTTTTTATCACACTGCTGGAGCAATACACCCTGGAGCATTACAGACTTGAAAATGCATAGTATGTTTAGTGAAATATTAAAAGCAGTCCTATATCATTTTAGCATCCTCTCTTCCTTTTATATATGCATAATCCTTGGAAGCATGAGAAAAAATGATTTCCCCAAAGAGATGCAAAAATCAGAAGCCTGAAGAACATTAAAGATAATTTGTGACCCATCTAGACAGAGCTGCTCTCCTAGACAAAAGAAGTATTTAACGTACCAGCTCTGGAGGATTTGCTTTAGAGCAAGACTGTGGTCTTCCATGTGCAGAGGTTACCACGTCGCAGAATACAACAGAACTGTTCATGTCTCACATTCAGGAGAGCAGCAGGAGGTTTCAAAGCCTGAAGCACTGAAGGTATGTTGTTTGATTTCAAAAATGGGGCTAAGTCTCGCTCAGGTTAGACTTGAAAACTTTATCAAGCACAAAACATTAAAATGTTAAATGATTTTGTTTGGAAAAAAAAAGAAAAAAAAAGAAAAAAAAAAAAAACATGTTGTATGCCTGATGTAAAAGCAATGTTTCAGCACCTGACATCCGTGTTGTGCCCAGCACAATATGGCAGGAGAAGCTCTCTTGCATGATGCAGCTTGGTGTGGGAAGAACTCACACTACTAATCCTTGGAGAGAGAAGAGAAGAAACACCAAAAAAAGCTCTGCACAAGGAAACCTAGAATGCAAATAGATTCATACAAAATTTTGAAGTAACATTAGCAAATTGCTCACTGCATTCACGTTGCAGCACTTCAAAGATGGCTCTCTCTGCCAAGAAGTGCTGCATCAGGAGCTGGTTTACAAGCCTTTTAAAAACTGCTGCCCATTAGAAACTTAGAGCAGCTATTCCCTGCTTGCATAACATGCTCACTAATCCCCCTGTGCTCTGCAACATTTCTGACCACTTCAAGTTTAAAGAGGCCTGATGATCTCACAGCTGCAGGACAAATTTCTTTAATGCACGTGCTAGAGGTCAGTGCTCTGATAAGCAGCATGATAGTAAGGGTAAGGCTGGTAGATCACTCAGCACATTGACTGAAGGCACATGCAGCCTTGTCTGAAGCAGCTGGGAGATGAAAGAGCTGATAGAGGAGGACCTGAAAGAAAATCATACGGTTAATTCCTTTCCTGTTGTACATACCAAAGGACAGAATTTTACAATTTGCTTTTCTCCAATCTGACACAATGGCTGCTTTGGGGGAAAACACATTTAACAAATGTTCTACAAATCACCTGTTTTTTAGCTCCACTGCTCACTAGCTGATAGTCTTGTATTCCCTCCCCACTGCCAATTCTCAGCCAGGCTTTTTAACATCTGCCTTTAAACTTTTGGTGAATCAGGTTCTTCTGCCAGATGTGACCGAGTTTGCGTTTGTATCTCTTGCTTGGAGTCTGATCTGCCACTGTAGTCCAAATAATAGACAGCACATCCCCCTGTGGCCTTCCCCTACGCTTGCTGGATGGTGTCCAAAAGCCTTCGTGGAAGAGATACCTTGTATACAAACAGGCATCATCTGAGAATGTTTTACATATATCAACCATATCCCTTTGTCTAGATATTGCACAGCATCTCCTTAACCATCTGGTCTCTTTTTTTCTGTGTCCACTCTGCCAGTGGAACCGAGTTTTTATTCAAATTACCTTTTTCAAAGAAGCTATAAAGAATTAGGCATTGATTGAATTCCACAGGCCAATGAGTACAACTGGGAGAACTATTTGCAGTTTATAGCTTAACCTCTTTTTGTTCTTGTTCATAACTTATCCACAAAGGACTTTGATTTTTACTAATTTGCTCATTATTCAGAGGTCTTCAGCAAAGAAAATTAATGCAAACATATTTCCACATATGGATCCTCTCTGTAGACAGAAATCTTCAGCTACATCTTCAACTACATATTATTTATGGCTTGTGAGTGGTCAATTAAATAACATAGCATTCCCCACTCCTCAGCTGAATTTTGGGCCAAATGGTTGAGACCTTTGTTCACACAAAAATACCATTCAGCTTTCTGTCTCGCATCTCATTGAACCAGTTTCAGGTTTGAGGTATGAATGGCAAGAAATTAATGGAAACAAGAGTATTAGAAATTGCAGTCATAAAAGAAGTCTTGATTTTCAGAGTTAGTGGGTGTACACTAACTAGTTGTAATTATCTCAGCAACTTTTTTTTTTTTTTTTTGGAAGAGCAGGTTGATGATATGCTCTTCATGACTTGAGCTTAACCAAATTCACTACTCCATCTGTGCTCACAGACCAGAAATATTTCCCACAGCTTCCCAGGTGACTTATTCCATAACCTACAAGCCAATAACAGAAATTACAGATAGAAGAAGGCCAGGCCAAAGCTTTATTCCTTTTTACCCTACTGTCATTTTTCTTTGTAGTCTACCTCACTTGTTTAAAGCTAGCTTGGATACCCCTGCATGAATAATGTAGTGTATCTACAATTTAATTCAAAAATGAGTAAAAGATAGGTGGGATATCTTGTTCATTTACAAGAGAATACGCAATGTACTTACCCACGTGAAATGGAGATACCACAGACAGTTTCCTAGTAATTAGTATCAAGCTGGTTTCAGTAGATGCCCTCTGCCATGTCCTTGTCCAGCCTTTCCTAGGATTGCCAAGGTGCTACTAAGCCTCCAAACCAAAGCTAAAAACTCTGTCAATTCATAAAAGAAAGTTATAGTTTCTAAGGGATTTAGAAGCAGGGCAACAGTTACACCCACCAGTTTCTGGGGAGGTTTTACTTAATATATTTTAAAATTAGACAAGAGGTAGAAGCAGCTGAAGGGCTTTTGTAGTTTTTACAGAGCAGTAGTAAAAGCCACTGAAATCATAATGGCTGCCCACTTGCTCTTTAAAATGCTCATTTGGCTTTAGAAAAGAGAAAACAACTCTTCAGTGCCAGTTTGATCTGCACTGCCACCATCTGCATGAGCCTTAACTCATACAGGAGGGATTTACAGACAAATTTCCACCCAGGCAACACCAGCAGTGTGTTTTTAGAGCTGACAATCAAAGAATAAGGAATTAAAGTGATTCACTGAAAAGCAGAATTGGCTGACCCATGTCGTCGATCCATTGCTGTGAAGTCTTTCACAGAAAAGCCTGATAGGAAAAAAAGGCAACAAATTAGGAAAAAAAAAAAAAAAAAAAAATTCCTAACACAATCAGATCTGTTCAATGCAAAAGAAAGACAGAGAAAGCGTGTGTTTATCTGGTGCATTGTTGAGTTGTAGCTCTTCTTCCAGACTCAATCAATACATTTTCTCCTTAAATTCCCTTGTCCACTGTACAGCAGTCAGCTATTTTTGTTTACCAGCAGATAACCATCTTAATTAGACTACTGTATTGAAGCCATGTTCTCGGCAAGCACAGAAATAGTTTTGTTTCCTCTGGCATTGTTTTCCTTGGAGGTGTCTCTTGCTAAATGGAATCTTTCTCTGTTTAATGAAACAGAGTAATGTAAATGCCATCTTGTGATCTTCGTGCCTGTTTCACTCCCACTCAAGTGAAACTAAACAGGGCCTGTCTAATTAGTACAAGCCATTAAATCCAAAGAAAAAACAGCATTAACGGCCAGCTTATTTATTTATAAGTATCCCTTTTCCACAACATCAGAAAGAACTGGAATCAAATAAAATGGCACCTAATTTTTATGTTTTGCACACGGAGGCAGTGTACACTGCAGGTGAATTGTTGCAGAAGACACAGTACTTAAGAAGCGAGATGTCAAGCAAGCTTTTCGAAGACCGGCACATCTACTGAGCAGGAATCCTCGCAGCACAGACACCAGTACCATGCACTGCTACCACAGAGGGCTTAATGTTTATTTATGAATACACATTGTGTACATTAAGAATGTTATATAATTATGTAATACGAATAGTGATTAGCCTCATAAATATCTAAAGGCCAATCCCCAAAATCAGCAATGCCTGCCAACCCAAACCAAATTCACTAAAATATTTATCTGTAAGAGAAGGCAAAACCTGACCCTACACTGTCAGATCCTACAGAACCCTTGTTGCTTCTCATACATGCACTCCTATTTTTCTGATTCACAATGTACAGTGCATACCAATCACATAACAAGTATCTACAGAGTAAATTTAGTGGCACATAGCCACTGTACTTGGCTTACAGCTCACAGCACACCTTAAACAAATGCCTAGTAAGGCAAGAAGGGAAGAAAGTTCTTTGAAACTATAGGAAACTTGTGTTTCCTGGGGTGAGTTTTCCATGGTGGTATGCCAGCATCTTTTCATTCTTTTCTCCTTACTTCTCAAGAACAATAAAATAAAAATAAATAAATAAAATAAAATGAAAAATAAAAAATATATATTTTAAAAAATAACAAAATAAAATAAATAAAATAAAACAAAAAAAAAAAATCAGGAAAGAAGTCTGAAGCCCTTTCACCTCTTTTTTGGGCAAAGCTACCAAAAAGGTAGGGTCACTCACATTCCTCCTCGTTTCTTCCGATTGCGTGTTAAAGCCAGGAGCAAGTTCTTCCTTTAGGAAGGAGCCCAAACACAACGACCAGTCATTCTTTCTAGTTCCCCACATTTTCAACAATAATTAGTACCAGAGGAAGAACCATACCAAGAGATCCACTGGTCAAAAAAAAAAAAAAATACTTTTCACAAAGACACGGATCAGGACAAGTGATAGAGGGGCAACCATCTCAGATGGACAATATAAGTTATAAGACCTTTCTAAGCCACACCTTTCTCCCTGCAAAACAAGTCAAAAAAGCCAGCAGAATGTTTCTGCTAAGAGCACACTTTGTTAGCTGCCATTTCCCCCCAGATATTGTGCTCTTGACACCTGAGAAACTGTAGGCTTTCAGTGCAAGTTAAGAAGATTGGCAGAAATTCTTACTCCGTCACTGGATTTTCTTGAAAATTGAGTCAGACAAACTGCTAGCTTTTTCACAGTCACAACCTAAAAATAATGTGAAGCAGATTAAGGAAGACAACATAACAAGCTATATAGAGCCATAGTCAATGATCCAGGCTAAACAGCTATTCTAGCAAACACCCTCCACCACTGCGCACTCCGGCACAGGCACAAATATTAAGAGCTGGGTAATACTTTTCCACAGTTTTAGCAAAATCAAAAGCAGTTGGTGATGCCTTAAAAGCACAGGTTTACAGAAAGCCAGTTCAACAACACCTACACATTGCTTCTAACCCAGCACTTCCACTCTTCTCTTCCCCACACTTCTTGTACCATGCAAAGCTAACTGGATGGGAACCCAGACCTCCCTCCCCACTCTGTGCTGACACTGATCTGAACCTGGGCACTTTGCAGGGCCACTGCTAACAGGCATTGAAAAATGAATCAAGGAAGACAATTCAGTGAACTAAAGTGTCACACTCTGAGGTCTGGATTATAGCACCTAGTGCTTGCAGCTTTACTTTGGACCTGAGCCAGCAGCCTTATGATTGTATCGTATCTGTTGAGGCTATTGTGTACTAACTAACAGGAAGAATAATAAATGCATCTCTGTTTGAAAAAGAAATATAGTTGAATTGAGTTTTCTCAGCAGCCTTGAAGCTGTACACTGAATGTTTGCCAATTCAAACACACTTGCGCATCTGTCCTTTGCTGCAAAGAGTTATATTCATAGAAATAGCTGGATACTCAACTGCTCTCAGTTCCAATCTGCTTTTTAATTAGTACTGATTCCAGAAAAGTAGGTGACTAGATTTAGCAATACTGTTTGAGCTTACATGCCATGATATCATACACTGGCATGATCAACATGCATATCTTTCTGGCCCTGAAATAGTGCAACCACGGTCTGTCCCATTTGCTTTCTATCCATGGTCCAATGAAAGCAATTAGAAAATGAGTAAGCCCATTTTTATCCTAGTCATGCGCATGAGCACAGATGAGGTATGAAACCTAATGAAGCCTAAGTGATATCATACGTAACTCTCATTATCTGGGTCAAAAGCTGAATAGTTAGCTTTGTTCTCAGACATCACCATGCTAACAAAGTTCAATTTAACTTACAAATGAACATAGAAGATCTGTTTGCCTTATTATCTTCCTAGCCTTTCATATCTGCTAAAGAACCTCCCAGTTCTTCAAAGCTCTTTTTAATTGTTTCTGAGCTTAATATGGTGAAAATCCAAGTGAATTTTACAAATTTGAGCTGGGCTCTGCTTTAATCCCATGTCATTTTCAATCCTTCATATTTTTCAAGAAATATTTCATTCTATTCCTTCCTCTTTCCATTGCATGTGTTCAAATGACTGCACATTGCCCTAGAAAACAGTGTTGGAGGAGCACTTTGAAAGCTGTGAGACGCCACACACAATACACAGAGACACACCAGTGGTCTCTGTGACCTGTACTTATGTACAGGGAGATCACATCCAGGACAACCGATCTAGTTCCAGACCTACGAGGGTCCCCCAAGCTTGCTAACTCCAACTCCATTCTGACATGCATGCTATCAACTACATTTCCCCAGTAACCCAGGACATGACAATGCATGAGGGACACAGGCATTTCTTAGATTTCAGTAGCTCTTTAGTTAGGAATAATAATTCATTCTGAATGACAATGCACATATAGATCATGAGGATTTACTGAGTATAACCAACTACAGTCTATCCATCAAAGTGACACTCAATTGCTTACAAAGTTCCACCTTAGCCTTACACCTGCATTTACTGTACTTAATGAACACTTCACAAGTTCACAGGTTCCTGCAGTATTACTTTAGCCTAACAGGAAAGCCTCTCATGTGATTATGTGAAGCGGAGGAACTTCCCTAAGCAGTGAGGAGATCTGCCTGAGCCCTTGGTAATCAAATCACACACTCATATTTGATTGATTCTGCTCATGTGTCATCATTACCCACTTGCTTCTCCCACAACACAGCACATACTTCAAAAATAATATTTTCATGACTCTTTTGCAATGCTATCTCAGGACCTGCTCCAGAGCAACAGGGGAACAGTATCCCATTTCTGACTACCATCTTCCCTTAAGTGGGTATGGGAAGCACAACTTAGGCTTTGCTTGACACACGAATGACTGCGATGATTATTTCCTTTCATTCAAGAAGAGTCTTCTCACTTTCAGCCCTGTCTCTACCAACAGTCCTACAAATAAAGAATAAGAAAAACTCACTGACATCAAACAACTGAAGGTAGAAATATACTTGTCTTCACTTAAGGTGTTACTGCATACTTTTTGAAGGTGTCTCTCATCCTCCCTTCCTCATTCAGGTTGTCCCATCCTTGTCAACAGTTTTCTTCTGGACAAGTGATTCTGTGAGCATGTATTCTCCTACTTAGTTCTGTCATGAAGTAGAGGACTACTCTTTCACAGTCCGTAACTCTTACAGTGGCCTCCACTCATTCTCTTTGTTGGCAAGAAAACTGCAAGGCCAAGTCAAAAATCCTCTAGCCACAAGTCCTGGAAAGCAACACACACAAAAAACACAGCCTGAGGAAAAACAGAGTGGACACAATCAACATATAGATGAGGCCTTTGGGGACAACATGTCAGCTTCAACAGCCTCCGTTGAAGTTCAAAACCTCTAGCAATCCTCTAGCAGAGCCTGAGAAAATGGCTATATGGCCCTGCCCACATGGCTTAGAAACTGCTACTTGCCAGGGATGTCTCAGCAGCTCTTCTGTGTCCTGCTGTGCCCTAGTGAACAGCCCAATTTACTCACATAAAGTTGTTCCTCCAGCTTCTATGGAGGCAAAACAGATGCAACAGGGACACTTCTCCCAGGATACCTCACAACCTCTGATCTAAATCAGACAGATGTGATCCATCTCTCTGCTACACCCCCAAGTGCCTCTGCCTACGCTACCAAAATAAAGAAGTAAGAGTACGTGCTGCCACCATTATTGCCCTTCTCTGAACAGCAGCTGTCTCTTAAGATATTCTCTTTGTTTCATACAGATTCACATCTTTGGTGAATGTAACTCAAATTGTTGCCTAGCTTCATGACATCTGAAATGTTTTTTCCAGGGTAAAATCCACCCCAAAGTAAATCACTTCAGCTTCTTCCAAATCCTTTCCACAGCCAAAAACTGGAGGTAGCACCTTTGTGGAGAAAGGTGTGCGCAACTCCAGCCATATAAAAGATGCCAGCTAGAATAGGAATGTTCATGTTCTGAAAATATTTGTATGTAGGTCAGAGAGTCTTTAAATATGCATTGAAACAATATTAATGTCACTGACCTGTCTGATCACAAGTGCAGCTGCTGCCTCAAACCATCCTGAAATTTTCTTCTGACTGCAAATACCTGCTGCCCTTCAAAATCTTCCTCTATCTGCAGAGGAGTGGGGGAAAATCATTTACTATCAGATATTCAGCTATATTTACTGGTTTTAATAAAACAGGAAACTTTAAAAGGACGCCATTTCCACTTAATGGCCCCTGAAGGTTTATCACTTGAGACATTTGGCACCAGCACCAAGGGGAAGTTCATATTGCTCCTGTTCAGCTGTGCTTTGCCTCAGGTTAACAAATACTTCCTGTTCTGGTGAAGTCAGGCTCCTCTTTTTTCCATGAGCACAAAATATTTGCTTTCCTTGAGGGAGGAGGGGGGGGGGGGGGGGGGGGGGGGGGAATAAAAACAAACAAACAAAAAGCCCCATGTGTACAGAGATGGCAAAGATTACTTGCAACTGTCATAATTTAAGGGCAAAAAAAAATCCTCTTATCTCACCTGCAGAGCAAATTTAAAAAATTAGAGCAGGAAGAAAAATGACTTGCTGAAAGGAAGTTTTGAGGATGTTATTAGTGTCCAAATACAGATTGATATGGCCCCCATGCAGCACTATGACATCTTATATGCCCTTTGGCTTAGGCAGATATTGAAAAGGAACTAGAGTGGATACGAGTTCATTGCTGACATACCGGTCTTGATGACTGTGCTACGTGTTTATTCAGTGCACAGCAAAACAGTACCTTCTCTTCACATTAGGATGTTAAAAGTGTAATAAAATGACCAGGAAATTATTTTTAGGGGGAAGGGTAAAGTGGGGGAACACAACAGGGAATGTGACAGAAAACATGTATTCCCCAAATAGACTACATCAGTGCTGGTAGAAATCACGATGCAAAGTCATTTTCTTTGATGCAAAAATGAGTGAAAATACACTAGTTCGGTGTCAGTGGTGCTTTACACAGCACTATTCACATAAGTATTTCCAGGTACTATTAGCTAGGAGCAAAACTCATTCTTGAAGCCATAAACTACCTCATATCAATGTAAATATTTCACTTCAGTGGCATGGTTAGGGGCATGGCCATAAAAAGAAATAGCGATACTGACTGTACATATTCTCCTATAAGCATATCCTACAACAGCAAACTACATCACATCCACTCTGTAAAGAATTTCAGTTATTAAAATAAGTGTGTTGATGCACATACATGTATGTACAGCCCGTGCACAACTGAGGAATTCCACCTCTGAGTATCCTACAAAGCGTTAAGCAAAACAACACTCATGGATGGATGAGCCATAAGTAAGGAACATATCTTCGGGAAGATGACAGGCTACAACGTCAGCATGCAATTAAGGAAGGTGGTAATCCTGCTCACGTAACTGTGCAATTAGGGTAATGTCACTTTCTATTTCCACTTGGTAAAATGCTTTGAGATCCTCAGATGAAAGTTCTGCACCAATGTGAAGCATTTATACCTTCATCACTGAAGCAGATGGCACTTGGTACACTTGTTTGTGTGTGAACTCTGTAGTCATCACTGTTATAATTAGTTAAGAGTCATCTCCTGCTCTGTTGCACACACCGCTGTTTGACAACATTCGGTAAAGGCTGATGTTTTCACAGGAGTGACTGTTTCTTAGTGGTATGTAAATAGACAGCTTCCACCCCTGTTTTTATCTATATGACTACATTTTAAAACTGTTATGCTGTATATGAATCACAGAATTGTTCGAGTTGGAAGGGTCCTTAAAGAGCTCTGTGCACTGCAGATGCTCATTGACATAGAGGGTGACGTCCCCTCCTCACCCTCCTGCCTGTCCTTCCTGCAGAGACTGTACCCTTCTGTACCAACACTCCAGTCATGGGAACCATCCCACCTAAACTCTGTCATGGTAATGAGGTCACAGCCCTGCAGGCAGGTGTACATCTCTAACTCCTCTTTTTTATTCCACATGCTAAGCACTATACATGTTAGCATAGAGGCCTTTGAGCTGGGCCCTGATGAAGCTGCCTTACTGGCTGGCATTCCTTCGTGCTGCTCTTTAAATGCTCTCCTGCTGATGGCCATTGATCCTCACTAAACATTATCAAGTCCTGAAACATTCCCTGACCAGTTAGTCCAACCAGTTTTAAAGATTTTCAGTGAGTTTCACTCAGGTCTTCCTCAAAAAATAAGTGCTATTTTATACTAAGTATCTGAGTTTCTCATAACTAATTTCTATTTCCCTTGGTGAAACTTATGCACATTATTTCTAGATTTCTTTCATAAAGAAAATTTTCCAGCCTATGACCTTACTCTTTGCAGCTGTCTTTATGTATATCTAAAGATTATTATATCAGGTATATTGTAGTCTTTTTAATTTCAATGAGAAATATGCAAAGCACTGTGTACCTCTCAGCTCCCTCCAACTTTCTGCTGCAAGCCCGTAAGTAGATAAAAGAAACTCTGGAAAAGAAAAAAAAAAAAAAAGAGAGAGAGAGAGAGAGAAATCAGGCATAGCACCTATCCTTTGAAATAAGTGCTGTTTAGCAAACGGACTGGAAAACAAGCAGAAATATGTTGTAATTATATCAGCCCCAAGTTGTGTTTTGAGTTTATTCATAGCAAAATGGGAATTACAGTGTTTCTACCTTTGCCAATAAGAACAAAGTACCTTTAACCCAGTAGGCATGGATATATCTAAGAGTAAATGTTTTCCTGTTATTGATTGTGTGCAGGGAAATGTGTTACAAGCCACAGATAAGCCCAAAAAGAAAATAAGGAGGAAGTTTGAGTGATTCTTGTTAACACCATCACATGCAAGGTCAAAGAGGGTCAGGTGCCCTACCCTCATAGAGTGATGCACCCATACAAACGCTCAGGACTCCTTTTGCATCTTAGATCACCACATACTCTGAAATTAATTTCTATGTTATAGAGATTTTATAAGTTCAAGTAGTTCTTCAACAAAATCTGTTGCTTACAGAAATTGTTTCCATTTGCAATTCAAATTCTTCTGATGCAATTACTATTTTTCTCTTAGAAGAAAAGAAGGACAATGCATAAGACAAAAGCATTTTGGAGAAAAGTAGCAGTAATTTTTTTCTGCTCTGCATTTTACTGGATAATCACTTCTACAAAGCAAATGAACTGCTGAACTGAATCAGGTAGTACGTCCATTAGTCCAAACATCTTGTCTCTAACAGGTACCAGCAACAGAGACTTCAAATCCTCACAGTCACACAGCAATGTTCCCACAAGGGATGTTTCTTCCAAAACCAGGACACCTTAGATTGGTTTATGTCTTGAAGCAGAAGAGCTTAGATCTTTAATACTACACCCCAGCTAGTGCAGCTGCAGATACTCACTTTGGTGGAAACCTTCTTTCCAGTCAAAACTGAATACCCCAATAAGAGTATCCAGAAGCAATTAGTTTCACAGGTTAAAAAAAAAAAAAAAAAAAAAAAAAAAAAAAAAAAAAAAAAGAGGCATTTAAAATATATAATATATTTTTTTTTTCACACTAATTTTCATTATTTCCTCTTTCACTTATCTTTACAGAAACAGCAAAAAAATGTCCAAATTACCTCTTTAAATATTTCCCTAGTTTTACTTGTCATCACAATCTATTTGATCAAGTCCTAACATTTTCAACAGGATTTTAAAATCTGTGCCTAAGAATTCCCAGTGCATTTCTTTACAACTCATTGATGCCTTTTCAGCAATAAAAGAACCAGGAATAAAGAAGGTAATAGTAGCAACATATTTGTGTCCCTAGTTTCCATATTGTTATCTACTGCTTTCCTGATATATTTTACATCTTAAGTTCAAACCTGTGTAAACAGCTGCCTTTGGTGTCTTGTGGGTACTTTCCTTGAATGATTTAATGGAGCATCAAGACCTGAGGAAGTTTTAATCTATCTTCTAGCCAGGCACAGATCAACTTAACCAAACTCATTCCTCATGTGTCTCATCTGTTCTTAAAATTTATAGGAAATAAAGTTTCAAAGGGTCTACGGATAGACAACTCCAGCACTTAACTGCCATTACTGTTAGAAGTTTATCTGAACGTTTAGCCTAAATTTCCCTTGGTGCAATTTAAACCCATCATGATTTGCCCTGTTCACATGTCATAATGCACTGGGCACTGCAAACAACAACTGCAACAGATTGACTTGCACAGCCTCACTCTCAATATTTGGGCCACTAAGAGGTTTCAAATGGCCATTAACACAGGCAGTTGCTGTGGCATCCAACACAATGACTGCAGAGTTAAAAGCATCCCATTACCTGACCTTAGTCCACATGCAGTTTTTCATAAATGGGTTTCAACTTATGTAAGTGTCTGAGGAGCTCTGGCTGTTCCTACTTAATAACACATCAACATCAACCTCCTCAGCAACAGAACAGACACGAGCTTTAGCTAAAGGCCATTAATTTATTTTATTTTTTTTTTTAAATGTGTGAGAGACTACATTTAAATTGAACCCTAAAGGGTGCTACAAGCAATGTCCTGGTATCTGGAACAACCCCTATGATTCAAGCTCCAGTCTGGCTCCAGATTTGGTGGGAAGCCAGGCTCCATCATTAACTGAAGAAGTGGAACACATACAAAATCCATGTTGTATCTCAGTCCCTATCTGTGACCGAACACATCCTGCCTGCCTGGGTTGTTATTAACATAGTACATCTAATGCAAAAAGAGCTGTTGGTAGGGGAAAAAATTCTTCTCAGATTAAGGAAAAAAATAGTTCATTCAGAGCAATGAAAAAAAAAAAAAAAAAAAAAAAAAAAAAAGCTCATTTCTATTTTAAGTTCTCCTCCTCCTCAAACCCTCCTTAGTTTAAAATAAATGGAGAAAGAGTGTTAAAAAAGAAGTTGCTTGAAATTAGGAAAAGATAGCATCTTCTTTAAAGAAATAGCATGTTCCTTACAGAATATCAAAAGAAAGTACTTTTCAGAGTGTTTTCCTTAGAAATAAGAAGGAAAAAAAAATAGACAAAAGTATAAAAGAATCTCTGTCACCAAATGTATAGACACAATATTTGTCAGAAAATGTTTCATATTAAAGAAGTCTGCAAGACTTGCTCTTTGTGGCTCAGGCTACTGGCTTGTGCTAAAGAGGAGTAACATTTTGTCTTTCAAGGCCATGCAGCAAGAGGAGCAGACAGCAAAGAAATAGTCACTTACCAGCAACAGCCACTGTCGCTTTGGAGATGCTTGGTCACTCCACATGAACATCCTGTGTTCCAAATTAATTTTCCCAGTCAATCTTTCACCTCAGTGTATATCAACTGGCCTTATACCAGCTCTCTTCCTAACACCATGCTTTATCATCATCTTCATCTCCTGCATGGAGTAGATCTTTTCTCCAAGTGCACTTTAGGCCAGAAGAGGTTGACTTGGTACTATATTGATGCAACTCATGAAACACAGTATGAATCCTTGCATCTCTTTCCAGACACTAACATAGAACCTGAGGACAAGTTACCCAAATGAACACCTGCTTGCTCCTAACCAGCTTGTCAGGGGCAAGGACAGCTTTCTCTAGTCAGTTTTCTTTGCACTGACCCTTCAAATAACTTTATATTGTCATCCAAAGAAAAGCAAAGGCTGATGGTTACCCACATGTAACACTGTTTTGAAGTATATTGTATTATTATTTATGTACATATACTCATGGGTTATTGGTAAGTTTATGGGAAAGATCAGCACAAACCAGAACAGGAAAAAACATGAGACAAGGCTGTCCTTCTGGGAAATTCTGATATTTAGAAGAAAGTAATTCTTTTACACGAATATTGTTAATTTTTCAGCATATTCCCAAAGGATGTGAGATGCTGCCAAACACCTGATAAGGTCTTTACACTTAAAGAGCTCCTTAAATATTGATGTGAATTGAATGGGTCACTTTATTTTTTAGTTTATCTATATTTTACATTTTATTGCTTTGAGTACTCAAATATGGAAACAGGAAGAGGATGTACTATCATTTGGGTAAACCACCAGAGAGAGCAATATGAAGAATAAATTGAAATCCAAATCTCATACACAAATTATTATGAACACTAATTCCCGCATATTACAAAGCAGCTTCTTTGCATGTATGACATCGCCTTTTGCACCCAAACATGACTTTAATTAAGATCTAACTTATTCATGACTATAATTCAGATCTAACTGCTAGTCTAGTCAAATGAGTGTAATTAGTCCCAAAGGGCATTTCTAAGAGAACTAGGTTTTTCTTTTTCATCTCTACGTTTAGGCAAACAAAATAGATGCTGGAAGATCAGTCTGAGAATCTGGGAACCTAAAGAGGTTTGCAGAGCTGGTAGGCAAATTCTAAGCAAAAACATGGTTAAAAAGAACTTTCACAAGACTCATTTAGCTTAATTTATTCTTGCGAACTATGCAACAGGAATGAAACAATGGAAATGATTAAATAACATAAATCTCAAGCTTTTCGTAATGATTTCCTTGTTTATTAATATAGCTGCACAAGTTTAACCCATCCACATATTATTTTAAAAGGGATTAATGATGGGGGTGTTCAGTTTTGCTCCTGTCCATCAGAGACCACTAAATAGTCTCCTGCATAGGCTGGCATTGGCATAAGCAAGCCAAAAGTCATATGTAATAATTTATATTCATCAAGTTTTCACTGTGGTAGCATCCCAGTCACAGAAAATCCATACCCTACTCTACCCAAAAGGCAAAATAATGGCAACAAATCAGTCTATGTAATTTGTTCTTTCTTCTAGTGTACCACAACCCCTAAGCTGCTTTACTTTTCACCCTACCCCATCTCCCCACCTACTTTGTGGTAGCTTTATCCTCTGTCCACTGACTCCATCCTCCCCTGCCTAACCACTCATCATCAGGTCATTCTACCACAAAGGAAAGCTAATAAAAACTTTTTGCAGCAAGGACAACCTTGTTCCTCAGCTGCTCCATTCCCAAAACAACATCTAAGGTAGATGACAAGGAATTGCTCCTCAGGCCCAGCTTTGCCAAGCACTCTGCCATGCTTTATGTCACCTACTGATTCAGAAGACCATGCTTCTGCAGTTATACCCATAAATTGTCCTCTGGATTGGTCACCGATTATTTCTGAACTTCCACACACTGAACCCTGGGGACCGGTACTTTTGTGACTCTCACAGAAGGCTTATAGCCCATCTCTATGGGGAGACTCAACAGAGTGCTCAACAGAGGTCGCTTGTTTTGAAATGATTCCCAGAGAGAGGGGAGAGAGAGAGAGAGAGAGAGAAAGAGAGAGAGGGAGAGAGAGAGAGAGAAGCAAATGCAGACAGTAAATTTCACAAAGAAAGAAGAAAGCTGAACTCAAAATGTCACAGTGGCAGCTAATACATATGGCTTGTAATATCACACTCCACTCAGATAGCATATATAAGGAAGGCTATTATATGACTTCAGATCACTTTTGACAAAAAAAAAAAAAAAAAAAAAAAAAAAAAGTGGGTTTTAGTATTTGTTTTTAAATTGTATTTCAGGATACTTAAATTAAAAAATGAAGTTTTTGGTGAATGTTTTGGAGTGAACTCAGTTAACGAAGTAATAAAACTCAAGGTTTGATTCTGTTCTCAGCATGCTTTTCCACCTCTGTGCTTCCATCATTTTCACTAATTTTCACCTTTGAATGTAAAAAGACAATCAAGCTCTCAAGAGATTAATCATTTAATTGTTTGCCATTTGTCACAAGGTCTCTGTTAAGATTAAGCGTGACAGGTATTCAGTCAGTCATGAACACAAGACAATTATTTTGATCTCAATCCCAACCTGGTGAAGAGCATTCAGTTTAACAGGAAGATGTAAGGCTTGCTTAATTTCCAGAGGCATTTTCAAGTTTTTACATCCCACACAACTCTACCAAGAAAAGACAATGACACTTCAGGAGGAGGTAACTGGATTGTGCTGGTTAAATTGCTCCTGACTCAGTGAGGTTTCAGGTGATGTACTGCCTCAAATGACAGGAGTCTTTTTTCTAAATATGTGTATATATATACACACACACACTGAGCAAAGCATATATGAGGTTCTTCACAGTAACTCACCATACACAGTGCTTAAGTAAGCTAAAACTGAAGCAAGACTGACAGATGAAAAAAAGCCATTTAACACTGCCATTTGCATCAAGTGGAAGATCAAGGTGCACTTCCCACATATTTTATCAGGGCTTGCATGATGGACCTAACACTCAGCAGCATACACAGTAATAATAGTATACTGCTTGATATGCAAACTTTAACAGCTTGGGCCTGCTGCATAATGAAAGACAACAGACAGTAAGAAATCTGAGAAGAAATAAAAACCTATTACACTATCCATTTCATCCCCTCACCACTATAAGATTTCACTCCATAATAATTTCATAGCATTTATTCTAGTCTAGTTCTAAAGTGCCTGGGGTGAAGAAGCTTCCTCTGGGATATTATTCACAGCTTGATAGAGCTAGGTATGAGGAGGGATTTCCTAATACACAACACTCCTGTTTCCCTTTGAAATTTCATCCCATTACTCCTGGGCAGCCACCCTAAATCAATATTTCTTTTCCTTCAGTTATTTGTCACCTTCAAGTTTCAGCAACCCACTCCTCCTGCTTTCATTTAATAGCCCCTTAGTATCTTGCCATTCTCATCTCTTCTAGTAACATAAACTGACTCCTCTCCCCACCTCCCTTATTCCTGCCTTTCCCTGAAACTGTTAATAACTCTTTGCCAAGTGCACTGAGCGCTCCATCCTCCACAGAGCACAGCTCCAGGGAGCCCCAACTCCCCGTTGCCCACTGCAGCCCTGCCTCATTTTGCATCCAAGGCCATCTTCAGCTGGGGCCTAAGTTCCTCACCTTGCTGATGTATTTCCCTTCTCTGCATAACATGCAAATGCAGAAGTATAAGTGCGTATGTAAATCCTTGACGGGATTTGTTTTAGATGGATCCATAAACCACAAGGTGATTCTGGCAGTGAAAGAATAGTGTGATTAGGAATGAAGACCACCTTTTCTTGGGATGCATTTTGCCTGGAAGCTGGCAGGTGGCAGTGCATCCTTAGGAATGAGCTATGAATACTTGGCCACCGCAATTGTTGTTCATCATTTGAAGGGAGGGGGGGTACCTTTTTCTCTTCTCCTTCCTTTTCACACTTCTCCTTTCTCTTCACACTGCTTCCATCTGATAATTCTCCTTCCTCATGTTTTCCTTCTTCATCTTAAAGATAATTTTCCACATTTATGGAAAATGATTTATTGCAGGCCCCAGCTCTGCTCATGCAGGTACAGTGATATTTTTGGTATATTCCTAAAGATACCATCTCCTCATGGTTAGTTGAAAAAGTTAACCTACAAGGTCAGTAACAGGTGCACCAAAATGAATCAAGCTATTTCACACAAAAGTTGAAGGAAGAAGTTACCAAGCTTGCTGATGCAAACTGGATTGGTTAGCTAGCTCAGTCTGCCATGGAAATACACATTGTTGGTCCTTGATAAAAGAGAAAAAACTTACCTGACTTCTGCATGAAGCCTAGGTGAGGCTGGCTACCAGGCAGGAGAGAAGTATCTTGCTGATACCATGCACACATGGCCTTACCTCAGCCAGGGAGGGCAGCCTCTGATTCAGCTCCATAGGTGAGGCAGTCGGTTCCTCAGGGTAGGAAATGGAAGCTCTGAGGAACATTTTCAGCTTCATTCCCAGGGCCCAGCACTGGAGAGTGAGTTAGGAAAGAGCCAGGCTGACTCTTCTGAAAGGCACATTACAGGTAGGGCTGTAGAGCCAGAGCATTCTTGCTGTTCTCAGTGCAGCCTGAGAGCACTAGTCTCTTACAGGGGACTGCAGTGACTCCCAAAAGCTCCCACGCAAGCCTAAGTCACCTTGCTCCTCACCTTCCCTACCCTTGCCTACAGGAAACCTGGGGAGGGACTGTTTGTCAGGGAGTGGAGTGATAGGACAAGGGGCAATGGCTTTAAACTAAAAGGGGGGGATTTAGATTAGATATAAGGAAGAAATGCTTCCCTGTGAGGGCAGTGAGGCACTGGCATGAGCTGCCCAGAGAAGCTGTGGATGCTCCATCTCTGGAGGTGTTCAAGGCCAGGCTAGATGGGGCTTTGGGCAACCTGGGCTGGTGGGAGGTGTCCCTGCCCATGGCAGGGACATGACATTGGAACTGGGTGGTCTGTAAGGTCCATTCCAACCCAAACCACTCTATGATGCAAATCTTATCATCTTTGTATTGTGGTATAGGCTCACATTTCAGGGTTTGGAGTTATGAAGCATTATCTTGCTGCTTGGTTTGTCATTCTCCTCCTGATCCAAAACCAGTGGAGCCTTTCTTCCAGCCCCAGTGCCACATGGATCAGACCCGCGCAGCCCCTGTGTGGCAACATCTGCCTAATTGCTTGGTTCTTTAAGCAAACTGTTATCAAAACGGAGTTCAAAAGGAAACAGAAAAGAATATTTGAAGGCAGGGGCAGTGCTATGGTACAGAAAAAGAGTGTGAATTTAAAAAGCACTGCAAGGTAGAAAGCAAGAGCTCCCTCAAGTGTTTCAGACAACCTTTGCAAGGAGATTTAAATACAAACAGCACTACTAAATATATGTCCAGCTTGGCTGAATGAGCACAGAAGCAACAAACCAGGTAAGAATAGAGGCAAAACTAGAATGAAACGTAGGACTAAACACCAAGAAAACAAAATTTCCCCAAACATATACTTGCTTTGCTCCTTGAATACTCCCCAGTAGAAATTAATGCCACGCTAACACTTGGTATATTTAAATGCAGATTTGGCAAAGCACCAGTAAATACTCTATTGGGAACAATTGTACAGTGGCAAAGCTATGGATGGTCTACAAGGACTTTTTCCAGTGCTAGACTTTGTGGTTTTAGAATACTAAATAGAAAAATGACAATCCTTCCTTTCTGTAAGATAAAAACCAAAGAACTCATGCCAAAATATTGTACCATATATGCAAATAGCTGAATACAAATTATGCTGTTATCCTTGTCTATACTCCCAAGGAGCCATAGCATCTTTTAAGCTCTTTCTTCTTCACATACAGTGGATGCAGCCGTCTGTGACAAATTTGTGTTTTCTTTTCTGAGAAGTAATATACCGTATTCCTCAGTGGCAGAGAAGTGAATGGAGCTGCCATTGAGGAAATTTAAATGTTTACACCCAGAGGGCAATTAAGTCAGTTTTATATGATAATGTTATAAATGAAATGCTAATAAGTACTGTAAATGGCCGTGTAATCACACCCCGTCATTTGCCAATTACTACAAAAAAAGAAACAGCCGAAAGCCAGCTGTAGATGACATACTACGTCAAATGAGCAAATGCAGGTACTGTACAATGTGAAGCCCTGACAGTGGCATTTTATAGCAGGAATTCAATTTTCTAAGCAATGTCTGATTTCACCTTTTATTATCATGTCAGCAGTAATAATAATTTGCACTGACACAAGCATTTTCTCACAAGGATCGCCAAGGGATTTATAAAGCTGAGGGTTGAGATTTCAAAGGAGCTGGAGGGCATACCTACATCAGCATCTGTACAGTGCTTAGGGATGGTTTTACCAGGGCTCTGAGGCTGTGGGATGCAGCCGTGCTCTGGAAATCATTTAGATGACTTCTTGTGTGATTGCATCTGAGCGAGACATCCTTAAGCAGAATTTATTTGCTATACCCTTGTATATACATGTTTTGTGGACCATCCCTCCTTCCAAGACCTCAAGGGGGGAGGTTTAGATGGCTCATAATAGCTATAGAGACATACCTTAATTAAAGGCTCAGACCCCACTGAAATTCAGCAAAGTTTCAGGAAATTTCATTAAAGTTTTTCTGATCATAGATTAAAACAACTTAGGCTTCAGTTCTGTCAACCATCTTGTATGTGAAGCCTTCTCAAATGAGCCAGCCTCTGGGCATGAACGCCCTACCTCATGGAAAAGAGCACAAGCCAAACATCAAACTACAGGGATAGACTCTTGGCCCCATTACATACGTGGGTAAACAAAAAGTACAGCCCATATCTGACCTCTCTTCCATATCATGCCTCTAATGAAGAGTCAAGCAGAGTCCTGAGTCACTTTTTCTAGGACCAGTCAGGTGCTACAAAAGCTGAATATTGATTCAGTGACCAAGGATCACAATTTCACTGTCTTTTCACAATATCCATTACAGCTGATGCAGGAATTTGCCATGTTGCCAAACAATATTCTGGGAGGTGGGCAGCGAATTTACTGATTAGCTGACAAGAGCAAAAGTATCAAGGTTGACCAATGGTTAAATGAATGCATCTCACCATATCTATTTTAGCATGAGGTACTTTAGTAGAGCAGAAATTACTTTGTCAGTCCTAAAGCAACCCACATGTGAAGACATTTTGTCCCAAAGCCAGTACAATTGGTGGGAAACAACTGGCAGAGAAGGGAGAAACACCTCCCACATCGGTGCAGGATTACATAATTCCAGACAATTTTGCACCCAAAATGCAGATTCATGAGCCATAACAATAAAGGCAGATTGGCACTAACACCACAAAATAACTGTCTTTTCATCATAACAAGAATCGGATCAGGCATTTTAAGGTAGTACTGCCTTCCTCAGGCAAAAACAGGGAAAACACACATC